>NW_024807905.1:0-3066 GCF_019175285.1 Sceloporus undulatus | reverse complement strand
AATAGAAATGCTTCTAAAATGCATTCCATTTTCCTCAAATGCTTCCGAAACCTCTCAGCTTTTCCCATCCATGATTTTGCTGGAACAATGAGTTCGGGATGATCCTTTTTTGTAGAGGAAGTGGGGAGACAAGAAAAAGCGGTTGGCCGAAGCATGGATTGGGGAACCTGTGGGTCTAGAGAGTTTTTTGCACTCCATTCCTCATCACCTCCATGCAGCCTAGTCAATAGAGAGGCATGATGGGAACCCTAGTTCATCAATATCTGTGTGGGGACATAGATTTCCCCACCCAGGTTAAAGAATAACCAATGCTTCCACAGGAGAGATGAGATTTCCACTATGTGACTCTTTGCTCTGGAGCCACCCCTTTGGGTGAGAAAGAAGGGCTAACCTAAGCCCTGTTATGGCTGAAGGCAGGAATCCTCCAGCATTTGGAAGCAAAGGCGGTTTTGTGCCAGAATCCGGATTTCACCTTTTGTAGGGTGCACTGAAACTGGATTTCTACACTGGAAGGACTCTCGATTTCTTGCATCCCCAGAGATGGAAACTATTCCTCTTCTCTGGTATATTACATATTTGTTTTATTCTGAACTACCCTGGGATCAAATGAGAGATGGCAGTATAGAAGTCATCCAAAGACACTAGGCAACCGTGAGTCTGTTAACCACTTGTACTCAAGCTTTCTGTGGGTTCTCAGAAGGAACATGGAAAACTTCCCTTGCAAATGTTTAGTATTTTCTATGTTTCAAGTGTGAGGTGGGGGTTGAAAGTGTGGCAAGAATGATTCCTCTTGCCTTCCTCTTGGTGTCTTGTCACAATGTGCAACAATGCCCTGAACTATGGCTTGTGCATTTTGATGAAGTGCTGTTGAAAGATCAGGCAAGGCACTGGGTTACAAAAGGTAATTATTGCCATGTACAGTGGGCTGCCGATATCCTCAGGCTTGCTGTGCACAGATTGAAGCATCTGTGGACGGAAACCACCATTGCTTTCAATGTGTGTGCATGCATGTGGCTGCGCACATGTATCACTGCCATTGAGAACAACTGATCTTGAGGTCCCACGTTTTTCCTTGCTCATGGAATGCAGTGTAAACTGGAACAGATCCTCCGCAGATACGAAGAGCGGACTGTAATTCCAAGCTATGAACAAATGGGAGGTTTCAAGTGAGGAAAGCCAGCTGAGCTTGGCATGCAAGGAATGCTATGCTGTCTAAAGTGCCACTTGCTCTGAATCGCCAAGAGGGTGCCAAAATGTTTCAACACAGGCGAGGCAAATAAAGGGCTCAAGGAAGCATCTAATGTCTAATTAACAATTTGTAAGCCTCTCTGATAGCCTTTTGGCTGAAGAGCAGCATATAAATAATTAAGTATTATTATCATATTATATTATCTGCCTCCGACTGAAGAATGGAGCGAGGTGGTGGATCAATGGCACCTCCCACTAGTGGCATCATATGGGGGTGAGATGGTGTGGACTGCACAGGGTGACACCCCAGAGAGGGGAGTGTCACTTGGTGGGATAGTATACCCCAGGAGTAGCAAACGGCTGTCTTTTGGGTCCTGCGTAGCCATTGCCATACAGGGCTTGGAAGGCCAGGGGGGGGGTGGCTGTCTTCCGGGTAACATGCAGCAATGGCGACATGGGACTCACAATGCAGGAGGGCTCTTGAGAGGGCTGTGCGCCCTGCCCACCTCAGTGCTGCAGCACCATTCTACACATTGTGGCTATGAGGTGGAGGAGAGTGGCCTTTTGGTCCTGCCTCATAAGCCCCAGCCTAGAAGCCCAGCCTCCATGCACTGAGTGACATCCCGGGCAGAGATGTCACTGTTTCCCACAACATCCCTGTCCTCCTCCAGCTCCAGGTGCTTCCCTCCTGTGGTGAGAGAGGGAAACGTCTTTGATTCGTTCCCAGTAGATTCATTCCTCTGTGGCTCTGAGGATGCCAATGTTTGTATTGCTCTACTGCCAAACACACCCAGCACTGTGCAGACTTGCCATCCCCTCCTTCTCCAGCAAATAACATCGCCAGTATCCCCTTCAGAACTAATTTGGATCTTACAGTTAATCTTGTGCACATTGCCTCAGAGATTCAGTGTCACTGAATTCAATGGGACCAACGCCTAGGAGGATTTGGAATGGAATCCCTTTAATCTAGAAGTAGACAAAGTGTGGCATTTGGGCTGCATGCAACCTGAAGGCTATTCTTGTGGCCCCCAGGGATCACGAAGTTCATATTCATCCCCTCCAACCCCCTGGTTTTTGTCCAAAATGCCTCCAAATCCCCCCAAAGAGTGCAGGACATTTTTACCACATTTTTGCCTGGTGAATCGTTTTAGGAGCGGAGATATCCTTTTTAAAAACTAACCGAAAACAGAAGGGAGTAAATAGGAAGTGAAGGCTACTGGGACTGACTCTCATGTTGTTCAAACAAGTCTCTGCTGGGTTTAAAATTTAACACTTTCTTGGGCTGAAATACGTGAACACTCCCCCACACTAAAGGATGCGTTGAACATTTGGAATACACACACATACACACACACACACACACACACACACTTTATTTTTTTGTGGGCAAAGTGTTGGGTGGGATGGGATTTACAAGATCTCTTAGGAGGCCCTGATGCAGCCCAGTAGCTTCTCACAGTTGTCCATCCCTGTTTAGCCCCAGCTTTCCACCTTCTCTTTTCAGACTCTCCTTCATCCTTTCATGATGGTCTGTGGTATCTTGGACTGCTTCATTGACCAAGGATGGCATCGCTTCTCTGAATGACTGTGTGAAGTCCGTAATGAATTGGATGAGGGAAAATAGACTTAAATTGAATCCAAACAAAATGGCGGTACTCGCTATAAGAAATCCTAATCCAGGTATAGTGATAAGCTCTCCAGTTCTGGACGGGGTCACACTTCCCCTAAAGGAATGTGTTCGCAGCTTTTGGGTGCTCCTGGAGTCATTGCTTCAGCATTCATCTCAGGTGGATGCTACAGCCAGGAGTGCCCCTTATCAGCTTCGGCAGATTTGCCAGCTGCGACCCTTCTTATCTCAATTTCTGCAATGCACTTTAC
>NW_024807904.1:0-3502 GCF_019175285.1 Sceloporus undulatus | reverse complement strand
TCTGAGCCACCTTACTGAGAGGCACTGTTTCATAGTAGCTCCATGGCTGGTGAGGACATACAAGAGTAGGGATGTCATACCATCAGGTTTCCCTGGTTTTACCCAGATGATAAGCATGCCACCCACTACCTGTTTGGATAATCATCTGGACCAGATTCTAGATTCCAAGCTTTCATTTTTGTTTTAAAAGTAGGTCTCTTGTGGATGTTGAGATATGGGGCAAAACGTAAAGACACTTTTCTCTCAAACCGTTCTGGAGGAAAAAAGTTTGCTTCTGCCTTTCCATTCTAAGGGAGGGACAGTGAGTGAGCAACTGTACCTGTTCCTGAAATTGCCAGATCTGGCCATGGAGAAATTTGCTTTAGTTACATCCTGCTTGGTTTACTGTTTTGCATTGTACATGAGACTACTTTTGAAGAATGTTTGGATACTTTAGATGGTGCAAAGAAATGCAAGCAGATTGTTACCTGGGTTTAGTTATACGGGCCATACAGCCTACTTACTGCAACAGGTACAATAGCTACTGGTCTGTTTCTATGCACAATCTAAAGTGCTGCTCATGACCTAAAAAATCCAATGCAGCTTGATTCCCCCCGCCCCCAAAGATCTCATTGTTACAATTTAGCAAGTATTATATTCCTATCACAAATACCAGGATGACTCCAGGAAGGCTGTCAATACTGCTCAAGTCTGCCTTTTGTCATTAGCTTAATTATAGTGATACATAACTGAACATAAAGACTGAGGTCAGTTGCTCCATGAAACTGGGACGTAACAAGAAGAGATAAATGACCCTGACAGAAAGGGCAAAAAGGTGCAAGCAATATAATGACATCCATTACCACAATAAGTTGAAGGCTGGCATTGTGTACAATAAATCACTATTTGTGCTGGTGAAAATAATTGGACATTTATTTAGTGGCCCTTCTGTCACAAGGTTAACAGAACCAAATGAGGAATTTAGTAACTAAAAATACATGACATGGGTCAATTTCTGTAGATGTTGAATAATTTCATTAGCTTCCAAGTACACACTTTAATTAACAGCTGAATCTGTGTGCATACACACATTTTGTTTCACTGATATATCGCATAACACTTGATCAGTGAACAAGTTACACTTCTGTGAAGCTGAAGAGTTTCAGAAGCCTAGGACAACCCTAGTAACTCCATGGCTGGGGGAATCTGATAACTGTCATTTTAAAAAGAAACTTTCCCAAGCTCTTCACTGGGCATAGTGCTACTGTATCTTGACAAACAAATGACCTATTTTAATGCAGTCTTCAGGTGTGCACCTCTTTATGACTTTCCACAAAGGGTGGCCTAATGTAATTGTTTAGCTGTTTACATTGCACAGACACAGTTTCCTTCAACCTGCCACCACCCACCTAATGTTTTTATTATTCTGTACATATCATTTACCTCAGGTTAGACAGTGATTGGAAACAGACATTGCATTTTCCCTCTTGTTCACCAGGATCACTTTACATCTGCCTCTTAGACTGGTAATTTGCCAATCTGTATTCAAGAGCATGGCAGTCCTTATGAATCCTCTACAAAGTGGCCTGGGGAAAATGACTACCTTTGCAGCTCCGACTTTAATACAGTAATATCCGCAAAGAAGCACGAGCAAATAGTAGAAGCATTGTTCTGCATAGCACATTAGAGGAAAGAGCATCACAGCAGCATACATAAGAGGGCTGAATACAGATCACTGTCAAGTTTTATCTTTTCTTAGGTCAAGTTAAGGAGGCTTATCCAGTCTAGAGAGGAAGGTATTGGTTTCAGGTTCTTAAACCAACAGTAAAGCTCTGTTTCCTTGTATCAATCAGATGGATAACTAGTCTGGATGCTTGGATAAAAATAATAAAATAAAATTGAGAGTATGGGCAGAGGCGTTGTGCTACCTGAAGTGAAATAGGAAATGGTGTCCCCCGAAAGGTCAAGGTTCACAGTGCACGAGGACAGGTGAGTTAGCATGGTATTCAAGGCAAAGGTGCATCTACCTTTCCCTAGCAGAAAGAATACAAGAATAATAAATTGGGAAACTGTTTGCAGCTTCTTCATTATAACATTAAAAAAAAATTGTTATCTGAGGCATTAGGAGCCTCTTTGCATTTGCTCATGCCTGTCTTTCATTCACTTTTTCTAGCCTGTGTTTCACTCACTTTTTCTACAGTGTTTGCACTTATTTATTACTTCTGCATTCCTTCTCTTTTTTTTTGCAGGGTGCAGTTGGCAGTTCATATATGAAACTCCAAATTTATGAAACTTCATATATGACACTTCAAACCCCATCCAGGCCTGTACCAGGTTCAGACTTGCTTAGTTTCAGTACCATATGCCTTTGGATCAGTGATGGGCAACTGCATGGGAGCTAGGGGTTAATTTCCCAAAGATTTCCAAAGACCTGCACCCTCTCTCATACCAAGCCCAAATATTTCTGTTTTTCTATGCAATCTCTCTCAATATGGCAATAGGAAATGGTGTCCTGTCACTTCTGGTCATCGTTCTGAGTGGGACATCCAAAGGAAATAGAGGTTTCGGGGGATGTTAGTATTAGGCCTTAGGGTAATTGTGGGAATATTTTCACATAGTTTTCTGTGGCCATACTGTGGAAGAATTTGCTCCTGATGTTTTACCTGCACCGGTGGCTGGCATCTTCAGTGGGTGGTGGCATGGAAATTTGTGGCATACATATATCTGTGGAACCCTAGTTTGAGACTATGTGGTTTATATGTTAATGGTGGAGTTAGTTTGTGTGTTGCACTGTGTTGAATGGCACAGGCTGGAGGTGTGTTGTGCAAAGAGGATTTCTGTCTATTTAATTGTTAATCTGTTGTCTGTGGGGAAACCACTTGAGCTTGGGTGCTTATGCTGAGTCTTGATTTTGGTCTTTTTCAAGACTGGTAACCAAACCTTGTTTACTTTTAACATTTCTTCTTTTCTCTTGAAGTGGTCCAGATCATTGTGGATTTCAATGGCTTCCGTGTGCATTCTGATCTGGTAGTTGTTGTTGGGGTTAATTGGTTGTTAGACAAGTTGTCAGATACCTGAATACAACTGTACTATATATTCTAGGGTAGTAACAGTGACAGTGGAAACCAACAGAGTGGTGGTCTACCCACAAGTGTCTTCCCTCTCTACCAAGAAGTAATGGATATACTGCTACATGAAGCACCCAAGAAATTTATATACTTGCTGAAAACCTATGGCATGCTAAAAACTGTGCCACACAGCATTGGGACATGGCATATTTTAATGCTGCAAGATAGTCTCATCTCCATTTAGCTACAAGTTTGTGTGCGCAAATGTGCCTTCAGAGCCAATGTAGTATAATGGCTTTAAGCATTGGGCTATGACTTGAGAGAGGAAGATTTGAATCCCTACTCAGCCATGAAAACCTACTGGAGGGTTTTGTACAAATCATAGTCTCTTAAGCGGTATACAGACCACCCAAAAAGGGCGGTCTCCTGCAGCCCTGGTTTGCTCCGTGAGGGAG
>NW_024807903.1:0-3503 GCF_019175285.1 Sceloporus undulatus | reverse complement strand
CTTTCCCTGGTGGTCTAGTGGTTAGGATTCGGCGCTCTCACCGCCGCGGCCCGGGTTCGATTCCCGGTCAGGGAACAGGCCTTTTGAGTCAACTTTCATTTCATTTATTACTATTATTATTATTATTACTTTTAGTACCCAAATTCCCAATGCTTCATGGTGCAATTGCAGGACGTTGCAAAGGAGCCAGATGCGTTTGCATTTCCTGCTGTAAGGATTTTCTACCTCTTTGCAAAAGCTGCAGCTGCGCCTCCTTGATCTGGATTTGCTCTGCTGCAAAGTAATCGGCTTCCAGGGAACGAGCGAGCGAGCGAGGCGCCCTTTGCAAGAGAGAGAAGCTCGCCTCTGCAACGTCAGACTCGGAGCAAATCCTTTCCTCCCCTCTTGGCTTCCCAGCAAGCCCCAGTCTGGGCTGGAGGGGGCTTACTCCCGAGTAGACCCATGGCTGGCAGGACTCCAGAGCCTCCCTTGGCCCTCTAAGGCCCCTCCAGCCTCCACCGCATGCGGTAAGCGAGAGCATCTCAGCCCCCAAACCCCTCCTTCCAATCCAGGAGGAAGGATGCTGTTGTGCAATATGCAAGGCAGTGCAAGGCAAGGAAGCAAGGAGAGGGAAAGGGAAGGCAGCACTCGCCCTTCTGGGGCAACAAGGGGCCTGTAGTTCCTTGCAAGGCATTTCCTTGCAATTTATTCCCTGTTTTCTTGCAGTTTGTTCCCTTTCGGTTCATTCCCTTGCAATGTATCTCCTGCCTTTATTTCCTTGCACTTCATTTCCTTGCAATGTATTTCCTTCATTTCCTTAAAATTCATTCCCTTGCAATGTACTTCCTTGCAAGGCATTGCCTTGCCATTTATTTCCTTGCAGTTTGCCCCCTTGCAATGTACAGTATTTCCTTCATTTCCTTGCAGTTTATTTCCTTGCACTTCATTCCCTCCATTTCCTTGCTGTTTTATTAATTTTCTTTACTAATTCGCAATGTATTCCTTACCAGTTTATTTCCTTGCAATCCTTTCCTTATTCCTTTGCAATTTTATTCCCTTACTTTATTTACTTGCAATTCATTCCCTTGCTTTGCAATACATTTCTTGCCATTCAGTCCCTTCCTTTATGTCCTTGCAATTTTATTCTCTTCCCATGTATTTCATCGCAATGTTATTCCCTTGCTTTATTTACTTGCAATGTATTCCTTTGCAGTTCATTCCCTTCTTTTAATTTGCTTGCACTTTCTTCCCTTGCAAGGCATTGCTTGCATTTCTTTCTTTCCTTGCAGTTTATTCCCTTCATTTCCATGCAACTCATTCCATGCTCGTTTATTCTCTTGCAAATTCATTCCCTTCTTTTATTTGCTAGCAATTCATTCCCTTGCAGTGCATTTCTTGCCCTTCCTTCCCCTCCTTGCAATGCATTTCCTTCCAGTATATTCCCTTGCAATGCATAAACACTCAGCATCCCTTTGCAGACATCTGCAAAGAGGACTTTTTGGATGGCTATCACCACCCCCATAGAAAATGGCCAGAAAAGAAAAAGGTCTCCCCTAATTGTAATTCCCTGTATTGTCTGGAACAGGGATTCCCTCCTCCCAGGAACATGCATCCTCTGTGTCTCTGAATGCATGCATTTAATGCATGGATGGAGATCTAGAGCTGTGCGTTGCAGAGGAAAACAGATGGGCCCCATCTGTGGTCTTCCTAGATCCTCTTCTTCCTCCTGACATGATAAGACCCATCTGCACTGCAGAAGTAATCTGGTTTGACAGCACTTTGGTCCAAAACACACAGCAGAAATAATCCAGTTTTGAGACTGCCCTGGCTCAGTGCTAGGGAATCCTGGGAACTGTAGCTTATTGTGGCACCACCAGAGCTTTCTTAAAGGCTAACTGTCATACAAAACTACAGTTCCCAGGATTCCCTAGCATTGAGCCAGGGCAGTTAAAGTGGTCTCAAAGTGGATCATTTCTGCAGTGTGGATTGGGCTTTTCTGCAAGATCCCATTGCATACTGATTTTCCAGACTGGCAAGGCTGTGTCTTTGAATTCAATAATACACCAATGCGTGCACATACGTACCTTTCTATAATAAACCAGTGCATACTGTTCATGCATGCACCTACATACATATGTGTGCGCATATATATATATATATATGCACATATATATGCAATATATGTATGCGCATACATGGACAGTATGTATGAATGTATTACAGAATACTGTTCTTGCATGCACATACATATAATACATATATATGTGCACACACATATATGTACAGTATATGCATCTACTGTATATCACATATACTATCTTCGTCTAATGGCATGTATCTTCTGCAATGCAATCACTTCCACTGCCATTCTTAATATTGCCTTTTCCTCCCTTTTGCAGCAACTGCCTGTGAAATAATGTGGGACACTGTGCATACAAATACTATAATCATTTATTGATTTTGGGCATTGCATTCAGAGCGAGTCACAAGCCATTTTGGAAACACCTGTGGCCCTACAGCCGCTTCTTCCTCTTGATTTAGGATCTGTCCGCACTGCAGAAATAATCCGGTTTGACAGCACTTTGGTCCAAAACACATTGCAGTTTATTGTTCAGATTATTATTATTATTAGTAGTAGTATTGTAGTTTATTTAAACTACCTTCTACAGTTCAGTATATTCCTCCTGACAACCGTATACAGGTTAGAGCCATCAAATTAACCATCTTAAAAACTTTAAACAGTTTATTTAACTGCCATGGCTCAGTGCTGTGGAATCCTGGGATCTGTAGTTTATTGTGGCACCAGAGCTCTCTAACAGAGAAGGTTAATTGTCTCACAAAACCACAATTCTACCAAAACCCCGATGCCTCTACTACAAAACTACAAGTTGTTGCAAGCCATGGTTGAATCTGCACTGCAGAAATAATCCAGTTTGACACCACTTTAACTGCCATGGCTCAAGGCTATGGAATTCTGGGATGTGTAGTTTTGTGAGGTATTTAACTTTCTCTGTCAAGAGAGCTCTGAGGCCACAACAAACTACAAATCCCAGTATTCCATGAGAGAGTGTGACTTATTGCCCAAGGGCTTCAATGGCTGAGAGTGGATTCGAACCCTGGTCTCCAGAGCCATAGTCCAAGACTCCAACCGCTACACTAATCACAGATTATTCTACAATATCATCATTATTAATAGAGTTGTTATTGATATTATATTTTGTTGTGTCATTATTATTATTAGTTATTATAGTTATATATACTATATTTTTGTTGTTTTTGTTATCGTTGTCATCATCATCATAATTATGACAGTTATTATGGATACTATATTTTTGTGCTAATATTATTACTATTATTACAGTCATTACAGATACTGTACTATATTTCTGTGTTGTTACTATCATCATTTTTATTATTAGTTATAGATACTATACTTTGGTGTTGTTATTACTGTCGTCATCATCATCATTATAATGGTGATAGATGATAGATAGCATACGTATCATCATCATCATCATCATCAT
>NW_024807902.1:0-2500 GCF_019175285.1 Sceloporus undulatus | reverse complement strand
GGGGTCTGTACCTATAGGTAAATCTAATCTAATCTATGCAAGGGACCCCAAAGGGTCATCCAGTCCAGACCCTTCTTCTGTCCTGAGGGAATACATAGGATCACAGAGATGGGAGAGACCCCAAAGGGTCATCCAGTCCTGCCCCTTCTAACCCTAACCCTTCCCCTCTCCTTTTTGTTAAAGAGCCAGGCACAAAATGCCCCAAAGTGTGCTCATTTTGTCAAATACACCTCTTATGATCTGCCCTTGGCACCATTTTCAACCCCAAAATGCAAGTTAATGCATCCTATATCCCCCACCCCTTGCCACCCCAGAATGCCTCTTGCACATGTAATAATAATAATAATAATAATAATAATAATAATAATAATAATAAATTCATCACCTTGCAAATGCCAGAAAAGGATGCGATTGTCATGCATTCTTTTATGCATTTAAAAGCAATTCACAGCTATCCCTGAACTCCTTGCAAAAGCATGTATCGTTTTGCCAATTGCCTAATTGACAAAAGCAACAAACGTAACATTTGATTGTAACATTTGCATTTTAGCATGGATTCTCCAAGGAAAAAAGTGCCCTTTTATTGTTCCCTTTCCCTTTCAATAGCTGACTTCCAGCAAAGGGATACTGTTGCAAAGGGCATATATATATATATACACACACACACACACACACACACACACACACATATATATATATATAAAAAAACAGAACAAAACATGCGCTCATTTTGCCATAAATAGTTTATTTAAAAAGGGAGGAAAGTGCCTGATGGGAGCTCTGTTCATGCCCTGCCTTTGACCTGACCTGAACTGACCTTTTTCCTCCTGCTTACACTTTGCCATTGCCTTCCACTGAGGCTGAGACAGAGTGACCTGTCAGTTCCAACTGACCCATGGAATCAGTTGGGAATAAAATGGAAATGCAGCACAGGCATTCTGACTGTAGCACCCGCATATAACACAAACAATAACAACAATAACAATAACAACAACAACAATAATAATAGCGCTTAAGTTCCAGGAGCAAGAGGAAAGCAAGCACCTCAAAAATTATGTGCATAAATTGTCAAAAGAGGCTGCTCCTGCTGCATCCATTTCCCTACATCCCCAGCTTAGCCCCACAGCCCTATTTCCATGGGCAATCCTCCTCCCTCCTCTTCCTTCCTTCCGACCCTCGCCTCTCTCTGCCCTGGCTCCTTCATCCTCCTCCTCCCTCCTCCTCCTCCTCCTCCCTCCATCATCACTTTCTCCACGCCCCTCACCACCTCCCATGACAGCCTTTTGCAGTCCAAACCACCCTGGTTTCCCCTTTTGCCTTCTGTCACCCTTTGCATCCAGATTCCCCCTTTTCCTTCGGCTCTTTCCTTCTCTCTTTCCCCTCCGCTAAATAGGACCCTAAAGATGGGGGGGACCCCCTCGCTCCCCTGGAAGCACAAAGGCCACAATGCCACCAAAGCCTCCAAAGGGCATGCGCAAGGATTTTGATGCGAAATGCTCAACAGAAACAGAAGGCACTGGTGTAGTAGACAGTTCCGCTGTGCATGGTTTCGCATTACATGAATCATCTTCAATAGCGCAAACATCACGTTTCGGGGGAATGACGGAAAAGCAAACAATGTGGTAAGATATCGCACGAAACAGTCATTTCGCAACGTTCGTTACACTTCCTTAGTGCAATTGAGGGTCCAAAACTTGAGTCTGATAAACCTCTATATTATGTTTTTATCCTTTTGAAATCATTTTCAGTGTTTATACTGCTTTAATTGACACTGCCTTGAGATCTTTCAGTAGAGAGTGGGAGTCTGTCTGTCTGTCCGTCCATCCATCTATTGGACAGGAGAAATGTATTTGTATGAGATAAAATAGACAGGAAAGATGGGTGGTGGGCTACCACTCTGGCTCCATCCACCATTTAGGGCTGTGCCTTCAACCTAGGCAACTAGAATCTACACCAACCATCACTGCCCCTTTACTGACAACAGATTTTTTGTATGGGATATTGCCACATTTGTAATGATGTTTCCTTTGGTGCACATGAAGAGGCTTTCTAGCAATGTAGGGGCAAAGCTTAGATGAGTACAGCATCCACCAGCCATTCTATGAGTTGATGTTTGGTCAATTGATGATAACTCTCTCTCCATTCTCCCTTGCTTTATTCATGGTCTGAATAATGGCCATATCTGGGGTTCAGAAAGGTATGTCTCTACAGATTAGCTTTTGTGGGTTTTCCATTTCTCCCCTGCATTGTGCTATTTGGTTTAACTTACTGGAATTGTCATCTAGGGGTGTATACAGGTTGAATCTCACTTATCCAAAATGCTTGTGATCAGAAGTATTTTGAATTTTGGCATTTTTGGTTTTTGGAATATCTGCATATACATAATCTAAGTCTAAACATGAAATTCATTTGTTTTCTGTACACCTTGTATTAATTAAAGGTAATTTTATACACAATATTTTAAATAACTTTGTGCATGAAACAAAATCTGTGTATATTG
>NW_024807901.1:0-3503 GCF_019175285.1 Sceloporus undulatus | reverse complement strand
CCCCCCAAACCCCCCCCCCTCCGGCTACGTCCTTGGGGAGAGATTATCCGGAGACATGGGGCGCGGGGTTATCACTACGCTGATGACACCCAAATATGTTTCTCTATGTCCCTGACTGCTACAGTGACTAAGGATGACTTCCCCCCTCTGAATCCCTGCCTTGAGTCAGTAATGCGCTGGATGAGGAAAAACAAACTCAAGCTGAATCCAGAGAAAACGGAGGTACTTGCCCTAGGTTCATTAGGCCTGAGGCGGGAAATTTGTCCACCACACCTTGGTGGGGGTCACACTTCCCCTGAAGAATGAAGTTCGCAGTTTGGGAGTAATTCTGAATCTGTCTCTACGTTTGTCATCTCAAGTGGATGCGACGGCCAGAAGTGCTTGGTACCAACTTCAGTTGATACACCAACTGCGATCCTACCTCAACCAAAGGGACCTTGAAGCTGTAGTACATGCTCTTGTAACTCCTTATAAAACTTTATCTTATTTTCTTGCAGGCCATAAATCCCTACCACTAATATTTTTTCCTGACCAATTAACTTCTACCCCTATATAATATCCTCTTTTAGCTTTACATTTCTTTTGCACTGAGCTGATTTCTTATTTAATCACTCCTTTCCCCTTTTATTTGTGGCAGCCACAAACACTTTCCTTAATTTTATAGATTTAGTAAGTATCTTTAAATTTTATGTGAGCCTCTTGTATGCATAATATATCATAGTTCTTTTTCTCCAAAAAGTGACTCTCTTGTGCTTCTGAAGTGTCCTTTCACGTTTCATGATAGTTTTTCATCCCTTATCTCTTCTCACTGTTTTAGTAGTAATTGATTCTTGGATTGTTTCTTCATTTGATGAAACATCCTCCTTATCCCCTCCTCCTCTTCTTCCTCCACTTCTGTTTCTCAGTGTCTTTCTTGACTTCTTCTGCCCTTTTTCTTTTCACTAATTCTTTTTTCTGTTTCATCATACTATGCAGCCCATCGTCTTTTGGACTTCTTTTCTGGTTTTCCTCTATCTCCTTTCTATGCTTTATTCAAAATTCACTTGCTTTTTCTACTGAATGTAGTCTTCTTTGGTTCAAGGTGAGACACAAGCCTTCTTTGCTTTCCCGTCTAGATGAGATTCTGTAAATCTTTAATTACCAAGTTAAAATTTTGTAGTCTTTCTCCTCTTTAGAACTTGCCCAGTGATATCTTTAAATATCTGTATTATCTGTTTCAGCAAAAATGGTAAGAAAGATTACAAAAAACTTTGTTCAATCTACTGCACAATTCATTTCTCATCAATGTAAGGAGATACTTACATAATTTTAAAATAGTATACTTTCTATAGATAATTTGTTTCATCCTGTAGTTTTGATGGAGGAGCATATCTTTGGGTTACTTCTGCACCAAATATATTACAAGGTATCTGGGAACTCTTTTTACTCTTGTTGCTCTTGCATTTATCCTATATATAAAGCCTATCTCCCATTCAAACAGTTGTGGAAGAGTGCCCATATACTGTGACAAAATGTGAGTGAGATATTTGTATAGATTCTCATTTTCTTACTCAGGAATTCCTCTCAATTTTAAACATTTCCCCCTTTGTTTTCATTATTGCCTCTTGTTCTTTCAAATGCTCTTTAGTTAGTTTAGTTCAGTCTTCCTTTCTGGTTGTTTTAAAGAGGATTCTAATTTCTCCACCTTTTCACCAATTCTCCCCATACTATTTATAAATACTAATTATAAATAGTACTGGTAATTATGGGCAGCCTTGTCCTATGCCTTTTGTTATCTCAAATGTACTTGTTCTCTCACCATTGTTTATTATTATTATTATTATTATTATTATTATTATTATTATTAAGCTTTATTTATATAGCACTGTAAATTATATAGCACTGTAAAATAAATAAAATAAATCTGCCTATGGTGTACATTCTACACAGATTATTAAATAATACATATTAATTCAAGTTAGCATTCAATAAAATAGGGCAGACCACAGTTTAAAATAACATCAGATAGAATCGTAGAATCATAGAATCGTAGAGTTGGAAGAGACTACAAGGGCCATTCAGTCCAACCCCCTGCCATGCAGGCACTCTCAATCAAAGCATACCCGATAGATAGCAGTCTAGCCTCTGTTTAAAGACTTCCAAGGAGGGAGACTCCACCACACTTTGAGGAAGTGTATTCCTTACTGTCAGAAAATTCCTCCTAATGTTGAGGTGGAATCTCTTTTTCTGTAGCTTGCATCCATTGTTCCAGGTCCTGTTCTCTGGAGCAGCAGAAAACAAGCTCCCTCCTCAGTATGACATCCCTTCAAATATTTAAATAGGGCTATTATATCACCTCTTAACCTTCTCTTCTCCAGGCTAAACATCCCCAGCTCCCTAAGTCGTTCCTCATAGGGCATGATAACGATCATTCAATGCCTGGGAATGCTTTCAAATTCAGTTTTGAAGCTGGTTAAAGAGATGATGACCTGTGCTTGTGAGGAAGAAGGTTCCAGGAGTGAGGGGCGGCAAGTGAAAAGAGATAGATCCAGGATGGGGCAGTGAAAAGGTTAAGACAGCAGACTTTTAATACCAGAGCCATGACACCAAGGCCTGCCCACTCTGCAGATCCCTCTCTTCTCAGGCCCGGAAAAACCGTGAGTCCCGGCTTACTTCGGCGATTGCCCTGGGAAAGGTGCAAGAGGGAGGTTCGTGTTCGTCTTCCGTCCCGCCTTCCGCGCCCCCGGCGTCATCTTCTCAGGCCAGTGTGTCCAGCGTGACATCCGCGAGGTCCGCCGTTTCCAGCGTGGTGTGTGTCACGGCCGGGACAATTCCTCCCACCACCTCCGATGTGGCCCGTGGCTCAAAACCGCCCAGTGCCACCGACAAACCCTCCAAGCGCCCCCACAAGTCTTCGGGGACTGAGGGTACCGAGCCTGCCTCCAAATCGACGAAGAGACCAGAGGGCTCGCACGCGAAGAGAGGTACCGAAGCGGAGGTCCAACTCGCTTCGCCTTCGTCCTCCAGGGCATCCAAGGCATCTCGCCACGCTCCAAAGCCGAAGGAGCCAGCTGTGCTTTCGGGAGCGACCCACGTCCCGTCACCGGACAGGGCAAGATCTCCAAGACCCTCCTCTTCAGGAGCGGCGGCTGTCCTCCTGGATCTTCCGGACAATCCTTTCTTCCCACCGGAGGAGACTCCGAAGCCGGGAAAGAAGAGGCATCAGGACAAGACAGGTCGTGACCCTGCCTCTAAAAGGGCTAAGCCGTCCAAAGATCAGCCCGGTACCGACCCACCGAAGGCTAAGGACAAGAGGCGTTCTCCTTCCAAGAAGGCTCGCGCCTCCACTCCGGCGGCTCCCCATGATCCAGAGCCTGCGCCCGAGGCTCGGCTGACTCCGGTACCGGACACGCCACCGCCTCAGCCCACCATGGACTTTGTCCACGGGACGGAGGACACCGTTCCTCCTCTCCCTCCAGAACAACGGTCGCCTCCTCACTCCGGGAACGACGACTACGAGGACC
>NW_024807900.1:0-3504 GCF_019175285.1 Sceloporus undulatus | reverse complement strand
CCATTAGAAATGCATAGTGGGCACATGTGGTCTTCTTGCCCTTAGGTGAGTTGTCCCTTCCATCCATTTCCGGGTTTTCTATAATCATAATTTGTCATGACATCTAAATTAGGTAGTTTGCCTCTTAGCCGGAACCAGAACATCATTTCAAACTGCAGTTTCTGATTCTAATGTAGAACAATCTCTTGTCAGGGAAATGACTCTAAATATGTTTGTCACAACAAACTACAGTCTGCCCTCCATAGCCACGGATTTTTTATCCATGGATTCAAGCCACGGCTTGAAAATATTTTTAGAAATATAAACATTCTAAAAAGCAAACCTTAATTTTCACATTTTACATAAGGGACACTATTTTATTATGCTATTGTGTTTAATGTAATGTGAGCATCGACAGATTTTGGCATCCATGGGAAGTCCTGGAGCAAAACCCCAGTAGGTACCAAGGGCCCACTTTATGATTATGGTGAACGAAGAAGTGAAGAAGGAAGTAGGATGAATTAGGACCTCTGGCTGAAGGCACATTTTCAACTGTCTCGGAATCTCCCCTCCTATCCCCTCTTAAACAACCCATATGCATTTATTTCTTAAAATTAATAGGTGAGATCTTACCTAGGTTATTCATATTATGAATAACGTAAGGAATCCATCTTAAAATTGAGGGAGTTGCTCCAAGCAACAGAGATCTACAAAGTGGGTGTGTGGGACACTTCAGGATGTCTAGCTGCATGGCTCAGAGACAGGGGGAGGCTAGCATCCTAAAATGCAACACTCATCCATGTCACACACCTCTGTTACTTGAAGCAGCTCCTTTGAGCTTAAGGTGGATTTCGGGGTGTTTCTGGATTATGGCAATATTGCCACAATTGTGTATACATAGCCTATCTTAATACGGAGCAGTTATGGACCTGTAACTCCAGGTTATGAATCTGTAACTGCAGTGCACGATGCCAGCCAATGTTTCTAAAGAAACAGTTTAAAATAATATTCATCTATATACAGTATGTATTAGTAAAATTATTATGCTTGGATAGGCTTGCCATATCCCACCTGGGGGTGGGACTTTCCCGGTTTGGGGCGTGGCCACACGGTCCCGCCCCGGTTTCGCCCCCCCCCCCGGGCCCCCCCCCCCCACCGATGCCAGGCAGGGAAAAGAGCCTCGCCTCAGCAAGGCTCGTTCCCTGCTTGGCCTCCTCCGCCGGCCAAGGAGGTGGGCTGGGAGGGCCAGGGGAAAGGGTCTCGCCTCGGCAAGGCCCTTTTCCCCTCCCTTGCCGCTTTCCCCGCCGGCCACGGAGGCTTCAAGGCAGGGAGGAAGGGTCTCTCCCCGAGGGGAGACCCCTTTCTCCCTGCCTTGAACCTTCCTCCGCCGGCCAGGGAGGCTTCAAGGCAGGGAGGAAGGGTCTCTCCGTGAGGGGAGACTCTTTTCTCCCTGCCTTTAACCTTCCTCCGCTGGCCAGGGAGGCAGGGGAAAGAGCCTTTCTTCTTCTTTCTCCTCCTCCTCTTCTTCTGTCTCCTCTCCTCCTCCTCTTCTTCCTCCTCTTTTTCCTGTTCTTCCTCCTCCTCCTCTTCTTCTCCACCTCTTCTTCTCCACCTCATCCTTTCCGTCTTCCTCC
The DNA here is from genome assembly GCF_019175285.1 of Sceloporus undulatus. NCBI lineage: Eukaryota > Metazoa > Chordata > Lepidosauria > Squamata > Phrynosomatidae > Sceloporus > Sceloporus undulatus. Next base: position 1,891 of record NW_024807900.1, on the reverse strand, counting down.
CCTTTTTCTTCCTCTACTTTCTCTTCTTCCTCCTCCTCCTTTACCCCTCCTCCTCCTCCTCTTCTTCCTCCTTTTCTTCTTCTCCGCTTCCTCCTCCTCTGCTTCTTCCACTCTTCCTCCTCTTCTGGTTTTTGGCCAGAAAGGGAAGCACATTTCTGCCATCTGTCTAGGAATAATGCCAAATGTCCTCCATTTTTATCATGCCTAAGAAACATGCATTTATATGAAATTTTTTTAAAAAAACCATCAATTTTTTGAGCGTCCTCCATTTTTAAAACGTGTCCTCCATTTGAAAATTTTGTCCTACATTTGGCCTACATTTGTCCCAGTTTGGAGGTCCTGACTTATGGCAACCCTATGCTTGGAGGTTCTCAGGAAGAGTGATGGTTAAATATCTGTCTATCTTTGTCTAAGGACATTATTTGGTCCAAACTGCAAAGCAGAAGATGTCCCTAACACTTTTCTTGTTCTGTCTACCCTGTCTCTTGCATAAATTAAGAGGATGAAAGTGGTCTGTCTTTTCAGACTCGTTAGGTGTCTTCCTTTTTATCTGAATGCTGTTTTTAATTTGTCATTCAGCAAGGTGATAGGACGCTTGGGGATATCTCTGAAGATTTTCAAGCAGTATTGGGGAAAGTTTGGATTTTTTTACTAACTAAAAGTAGCAACAACTGACTTAAGAAAAAATCAGTGCTGCTCACTTCTGCTTTGCAGAAAATTTAGCAATTTGGCCCTCTAGCTTTCTTGCTAGAAGTGCAAAGGCATCCCCCCAATACTGTATTTAGGTTTTTGCATAATTCTCTTGGCCTACATTACACATCACAAATCCTACATAGCATAGAGTTATACTGAAATATTACTTTGAAACTACAACTCCCCTATCAGAGAATCACCACTGACTGCACCAGCTGGGGGATTCTGGAAGTTGTAATCTGAGGGGAATTATTGTTTCCAAGATCTGGTCTAGTTTAAGTGGGACTTACTTTAGGCCTGTTACAGCCAGGCCAAAATAAAGCTGCTTCGAGTCACTTTGGAGGTATGGTATTTCAATGATACATGCGTCCTAAGAGTCCAAAAGCCGCACCAAAGCCACGCTCCAGTCCTAAGGACTGGAGTGCAGCTTTGGTGCAGCTTCCAGACTCTTAGGACTCATGTATCATTGAAATACCTCCAAAGTGACTCGAAACAGCTTTATTTTGGCCTGTCTGTAACAGGCCTTAGTGATCACATGTGATGAGAACTCTTTTAGTCTGAATTATAGCACAAACTTTGGTCCTTCATGACCCAGAAGCCACAACACTGAATGGCAGGAGTTATTTGTGGGGGAAGAGTTTCTTAAAAATGTCATGTTTCTGTAGTTGTAATAAATACTCCTCACATGCTTTTGCTGCACAACTATCATGAAGGTCAGTCTTCTGCACCTGAGACCAAACAACAGATGGGAAAATAGTGCTGTCCACACACCACAAAAAATTTAATCAACCTGGTCTATGGTGTATGTGTGTATATCATCATTCCAAATAAAGTCACCTAAAATATATAAAGTAAAAAATCTTATATAAATATGAAAACAAGGAAACAGTAAAAATAAAAGTGAGAAAATAATGCCAAAAGTAAAGTCTTTGAGAGTCCACCACTTGATGTAAAGCTGTCCATCATTGTTTAATCTGGGGGGACGGGCAGGATTACATCATTACATCAGGATAGCATATCTCTCTAAATAGCACTGTGCATTTTTGATGGACTACAGTTGCCCCCCCCCCTTCACTGGTTTCCCTTCCCTTTTCATGGATTTGATCAGCCACAGATTTGATTAATATGAATTTCTAGGTTCTCTAGTTCAGTTCCATCTGAGGTTGACCATAGAGTCATTCATTCAGAAGAAGTTTGC
>NW_024807899.1:0-3504 GCF_019175285.1 Sceloporus undulatus | reverse complement strand
CCTTGCACAGAAAATGCAGGGCACTGATGGCTTCCCCTCCCCATTTTTGTTTTGTTTTGGTAGAAAACATTCCCTGCTCACATTTTACTGAGAATTTGGGTTCCATTCCACCACTTTTCCCTTCATCTGTTTAATATGGTGGATGAGGCATTTTGTTTAAAAAAGAAAGTAACCATGATTATGGAATGACTATGACTATGGAATGACCTGCCGAAAATGATTTGACAGTTGAATATGCTGTCTGAATTTAAAAGAGCATTAAAGACCAGTCTCTTCCAGCAGGCTTATTCAGATTATTTTTAAATTGTGAATTTGAAATTAGAAATTTTAAATTTGGATTGTTTTAATATGTGTACATTTTATTTGTCCCTTTAAATTGTGAGTTTTAACTGATATTGTTTGTCTCTTAATTGTTGTTGTTTCCCTCCTTGAACCATGAGAAGAGGGAGGTAAGAAATAATAATAATAATAATAATAATAATAATAATAATAATAATACTTTGCCCAACCCCTGATTAAAGATTGCTGGCACAGTCATAAATTTTGCCAAGGAACCTAAAGTCACCTTAGGAAAGAGGAGGGAGAGGAATTTGGCTTCCCCAGGAGAAGAAGGTGGCTGATACTTTTAGATCAAGTGCAATGTAATGTAATATAGTTTATTCGATCTTTGACCAGTATAAAAAATAAAAAGAAAAGAAAAACAGCATCAGTATAATTTAAAATATACATTATAGATACCTGGGCAAGAATAGTACTTAAGCAATTGCAGTTACAATAATGCTGGGTCAAATCATCAATGCAGCAGTAAAATTTTCATTTACCAATTGAGGGCGGACTTTACACACAATGTAGCAGAATTTGGCCACCTTATGGATCATACTAGGGTCATGACTATCCAGAAGGAGGCGTAAGTAAAATAGATCGGTATTACCTGGTAATTTGTTTATGATCGGATAGATCAGTTGGTTACGAACATCCTATAAAACTGTCAGTAAAGAAGAACATGCTCGGTAGTTTCAATGGCGCCTAAGTCACAATGGCATAGTCGGAGCTCATATGGAATTTTCTTAAATCTTCCTTCTAATACGGCTGTGGGTAACATATTAAAGCGTGCCAGAGTTAAAGCCCTTCTGAACTTAGGTAAGGTGACATGAAACAGATATGGAGCTGGAGAGGAAACCAAGACCTGATCACTAACCACTATATGTTTAGGGAAGGAAACAGTTTCCATTTGACCTTCTATGTCTAGGATTTTTTGTTTAATAGTAAATTTGGCTTTATCTACATCGAATTTTAAGATTGCATCTTTGTTAAAGCCTAGCTCATTCAGTTTCTTAGTTATAGCTGTTTCCCAAGAGGATTTATAGGAGTCTAATAAGATTAAGTGTGTCACTTCTCCAGATGTTTTCTGCAATTTCAACCAGTAATTGAATATAGTAATCCATAGACTAGATTCTATTTTATTAATCCCAGCTTCTCTCCTAAGGACAACATTTGGGGTACAATGAGCAACTTGGAATATTTTCCTCAGGAACTTAGTTTGTACAAGTTCAGTTGCATTTATATTGCTATATGGCCCTAGTTGAGCTCCGTATAGGAGTTGCGGGCGAACTTTAGCAGTAAATAGCTTGATTGCGGCCGGGATAAATTGGGCACCTTTAGTAAAAAAGAAATTAAGGATGGCGGTTACAGTTCTTTGGGCGTTCTGGATGACAAACTCTGAATGAGCATTTCTTCTCCCGGAGGCATGGAAAACAATACCCAGGTATTTAAAGATCTTGACCTGTTCAATGTGCTGCCTTTGTCTCAGTTTGGGATGTTGAGCAAAAATGAGAATCTTGGTCTTAGAGGAGTTGATTATTAATTTCTCCTCAGCACAATACAGGGCGAGAGAATTTAAGGCTCTTTTAAGACCAATGGGGGTCAGGGAAAGGATAACAGCATCATTGCCATAAAGTAATATGCTAATATGTCTATTAGCTAGCTTTGGGGGGTGAAAGGCGATGTTATTTAACGCAGGAATTAGAGAATTGATATAATAATTGAATAGCGAGGGGGCCAAAACGCATCCCTGTCTTACACCCAATCTCACAAGGATTTCTTTAGAAACATGTCCTTGATGACTGCATCTGACTTTTATACTAGAATTTTCATGTATCTTAATGAGGAGCAAGAGAAGACGTTTATCAATGTTAGTGCACATTAGTTTTTTCCACAATCTACTTCTATTTATAGAGTCAAATGCAGACTTAAAATCAATACATGCCGCATGTATTGATTGACCGGAATGGGAGTATTTTTCGACGAGATGTTGTAACACCATTGCATGGTTGATAATGGATCGTCCGGGCCTGAAGCCTACCTGTTCAGCCAGGAGAATGTCTTTGGATTCTAGCCAGTCCAGGAATTTATTTAAGAGATGTTTGCATACATTTTGCTGATCAAGCTCAACAGACTAATAGGCCGAAAATTAGATGGGTCGGTTCTGTTACCTTTTTTATATATTGGAATTATGATGGCCAAGCCCCAGTCTTCTGGGATGGTAATTGATCGGTCAATAGCCATGAAAAGGTTGGATAGGAATGGAGTCCACCAATCAGAATTATTTTTTAGCATTTCACCAGTTATATGATCAGCACCAGGAGCTCTGGCTGGTTTAAGTTGACTAATTAAACTCTTGATCTCTGATTGGGAAACAGGAGGCCATGAGGGTAGGGAGGACACCTTTATCCTCAAATCTGCGGGTGAGTTGTCGGCATGGTCGTAAAGTTTGACAAAATGGTTTTCCCAAATATTTGCTGGAATCTGAAATGTGTAATTATTTATATTCCTGGCAAAAGAGGGTGCAACCTCTTTCCAGAATAGATCAAGTGCAAAATTTGCATATGCCTGGGTTTTTTTGGCCACTGGTGGTTGAGTGGCTATTTAGAGCCAGGGCAAAGTGAAATTACTTGCAGGAAAGAGAGTGCCTTAACCTCTGGCCTTCTATTTTGTTCCCACCAGGTACCTGCACCCCCGGAGTGACACCCTGGAGCTGGACACCCATTTCTGGGAGTTGAGGGACAGCATTGTCCAGTGTGAGCTGCTCATGCTACGGATGCTCTGCTTCCGTGTCTCCTTCCAGCACCCGCATAAGGTCCAAGTTGAATGGCATGGGGCTTAGGGAGGAAGTAGGGTGTGTAAATTGCCTGGAAGGAAAGGGTTTTTGATTTTGTTAGTTTTTATTTCTGTACATATTAGGAACTGGCAACTTCTGGCCCTCTTGCTGATGCTGAACTGCAACACCCATCATTCCTCACCAGTGGCTATATTGGCTAGGAAATTGTAATGTGACAACCTATAGTTGCCCACCGCATTTATGCAAAGTATTAATTTATTGTGAGGATAAATTTACTTGATATGATTTAATTTATGTCCTATTTGTTCTTGAAAGAGCCCAGAGTAGCTGGCAAAGTAGCTAAAATACAACAGATCTCATAAAGCCATAAATATGTTGTTGTTGTT
>NW_024807898.1:3069-3506 GCF_019175285.1 Sceloporus undulatus | reverse complement strand
TGTGGTGCTAAGTTTCTTAAATAGGATGGACACTCAAAATGCTTACTGTGGCGGGTTACAAATGGCCCTCAAGGGGCCGTTTTCCCGCCGCCGCCATTCGCTGCGTAGGGAAGCCCCAGCTGCCAGACCGCGAGGCTTCCCCGCACAGCAAAAAAGGAGCGGTGAAATGCCGCTCCTTTTTGGAATGCGGAAGTGGCGCCACGAGGGGTGGAGTGCACCCTCGCGACGTCACTTCCGCTGCAACACGTCTGGACGCACAGCGTCCAATACGTCAACATGGCGGCGCCCATGTGGATGGGCACCGCAAAAAAGTCCGCGCTCTGCACGTACTGGGAGGAAGGGCTGTCAGGAAGGTAAGAACCTTCCTAACCCTAATACGGCCCTTCCTAACCCTAGTACGTGCGGAGCGCGTACTTTATGGCGGTTTGTAACCCGCC
>NW_024807898.1:0-2969 GCF_019175285.1 Sceloporus undulatus | reverse complement strand
TTGAGAGTGGTGGTTAAAATATCTTTGCTTGATTCTGCAATTTGAGCAGACACATCTTGGGATGTACTTCTCACTCATGGCCTGGAGAATACATACAAGACATCAGGTGCTTAACCCCAGTTCCATTCTTATGCTTTTCCACATGTAAGATAACCAGAGAAGCAATGCATAAGAGCTCTCTATCAGAGGATTCTAAGGCTGTTGTCAAACTACAGAATTAATACATTTTGATACTACTTTAACAGTCATTGCTCCATCCTAGAGAATTCTGGGATTTGTAGATTGTTGTGGCACCAGTGGTCTCTGACAGAGAATGCTAAATATCTCACAAAACAATACATTCTAGAATTCCATACCATTGAGCTATGGCAGTTAGCAGTGTCAAATTGCATTAATTCTGAACTGTAGATGCAGAATTCTTTACCAAATGTATAAACCCCAGGATTCCATAGAATAGTCACCATGACCACTAAGGTGATATCAAATTGCTATAGATGTGTAATGATGACATACGCTGAGAGACAGTGACCCAATCATAGTAAACACAGGCATATGTAACTCTGGAATCAGATTCCAAAGGTGGATTCAATGTCTATTAGTTTCTGTCTTGACCAGATTGGTGCTTGGAATGTGTGTGTAGTATGTAGGGATGTGATACAAAACTGTAAGCAAGGACTGTGACCTGATTATTGTGAGTTTATTAGCTCCCTCTGTATATGGGTAGCATGTGATATCAAAATGGGTGCAGTCCATCATTACAGGGCTTTAGCTGGGCTTCCTATGAGATTTGAATTTATTTACACCACGTTCTGTGTGATGCTGTAGTGTAGGGGCTTCACACAAGGCCCTGAATCCCAGAAGTTGCTGGTGGGTAGTTCTTTCAGCCTGCTTGCTGTATCCAGCTTTCCAATAGCATCCTACTGGAAGCTGTCACTATCTGTTTGAACCATGGAGAGTATAACTTATTTTAGATGTGGTTTTTACTGTGCAGTTTCGTTGGTGCATTCACAGAACACATGAGACATCTAGATGACATTTTGTTCCAGTTTGCAGCTTTCCTGTCATGCAGAGCTTGGAAAACTTTTTTTTTTTTTGAGCTCTAGCTTTCGAACCACATAGCTAACTTGCTATGATTGACCTCTGCAGTTTTTCCAAGCTCTCCTTATGTATATTCCCATTGCTTCGTTGTCTTTTTTCTTGCTAGAAGAATCTGTTAAATAAAAACATAATGCAATAGCTGAACAATGCCTTTTGAAGGTTAGCAGTAGAGCAACTCTGTTCAGAAACATCCATTGGTAGTCCTACCTAGAGTAGACCCATTGAATCATAAAACTTACATGAGTGTTGATTTATCAAGTGCTCAGTGGTTCAGTGTGTCTACTCTACTTGGGGTTAGCAATCAGATTTTGGCCAATCTCCTTTTAAATATTTGGCTGGTAAGTGAGAAAAATTATTCTAGAATCCCCCCAGGCCAAAACACCTTCCTGATTTTAAAATCAGTTAATATATTTATGTATTAGAAAAAAGATATCTTAGCCTAATAAGATGGACTACTTTTTTTTTTATCACTCATCTTTTTACTACTAGTTTCCCCATCTAATCTTCCCAAACCCATTTTCTGAAAGGCTTAACTGGCATTCCCTTCCTGGCACTCTAACTTCACCCACTATTTTGTCCCCTTTCCCCGCTGTCAGTCATTCCTCCAGGTATTCTTCTGTTTCAGTCTCTTTGTGTGTGTTTCTCCTACTCCCCTCAGTCTGAACATATAAATATGATGGTCATTAAATTGCTGTGATGGAGGTGCATCTCTTCCACCGGTCCTCTGCACAGCATGATTGGCATAGAGTGTTGTTTTGTCATTCTCCCTTTGTCAACAATTATAAGAAAGGAGGATAGGAGGTTTCTCAATATCAATTGTAAGTCTTACATGATTCACCAGCTCTGTTCGGTCTTTTAATGCTGAGTATCCTTCGTATTCCCACACGCTCCGGCTGTTTGTGGTGACTCTGGGAAGGATGTGGTTCACCAAAAATAATATTCTTTTGACTTTGCCCCCAAATGCCCAATTAATTTCTCTTCAAGTTAAACACCAGGAACCAGTTTCCACCTTCTCCTCAGCATCTATTTTTAGTAAACATTTCCTTCTGCTTAGTTACCAATTTCCCTTTCAGTTGCAGGGACATAAGAAATCTGGCAATGATCTCCAAGTGGCAGCAAATATTCTAATGAAGTCTAAATGAAAAAGGAAGACAGCATATCTGAAAAACAAGAAAATGCTAATAAAAGATTGGGGAAAAGTAAACTACAAGTGAAAGAAATAAATTTAAAAAACAAGGCTGGCATTCTCATAGCGTCAGATAGATGTCTGTTGTTTTGTGCCTTGAAGTCATTTCTGACTAATGGCAACCCTAACATGCGGTTTTCTTGCCAAGATTTCTCAGAGGAGATTTGCCTTTAAGGCTGACTGGGGGTGTATTGCCCAAGGCCACCCAGTGCAGTGGGTTTCCCTGGCTGAGCAGGGATTTGAACATTGATCTCCAGAATCCTAGTCCAATACTCAGACCTCTACACCATGCTAGCCCTCATTGATAGATGTAAGTCTTTTTGGTTTTTTGATTTGGTCCTCATGGAGATAGCAAGTCTCTGCTGACCTCACACAATGACCAAACTCCCTCATCAAACCTACCTTTTACTTGCTGCAACCCTCAGACATGCCCAAGTACTGACTAGTGAAGAGCAAAGGTGTGGAGTGGCAGACAAGCATTCAGCTTTATTCCTGTAGGTCAGTACTTCTCAAATAGTGGGGTGCGCCCCCCGGGGGGGGCGCGAGACTCCATAAGGATACAGTACTTATAACAATTTTATAGACAAATGATACTATTTACAGTCGCGCGGGGGGCACGAAATGTTTTCTTCTTCCTAGGGGGGGCATGACAGAAAATAATTGAGAAGCACTGCTGTAGGTGGAC
>NW_024807897.1:0-3506 GCF_019175285.1 Sceloporus undulatus | reverse complement strand
AATTACAAATCCACTTAACAGTTGCCTTGTCCAGCCCACATTTTACATTTTAAAGCTGTGTCAAACTGCATTGTCGCTGGCAGCAGCCTTGGCAAGACAATCTCAAGTAACAACAGACAATGGAGAGGATGGACACAAACACACATAGAAGCCTGATGCCCTCCAGAAGATTTGGATTACAACTTCCACCAACTCTGGCCAGAACAGGGAATGACAGGACAATAGACCTTGTAGTCCAAAACATTAGAAGGTGATAAGAAAAGGTTGCTGCATATGTCTACCCTCTGTACCTATTTCTGTGTTTATTTTTAAAATATAAGTATGGGGAGAGTTTTCCTGAGTTAGGCAAGGGCTCAGTCAGAACAGCAAAAACATAAAAATTAAAAAAAAATATTTTGATGATAAAAAAATTGATTTTTTTAAAAAATAAAATTCCAGTTTAAAAAAATCATTCTGGGTTTTGGGTGGGTGGATGCAGTTGTGATGTTTCATTTGGAAATTTTTTCCCATGTTTGCTCTGGCAGTATTGCCATATAAAAGACATTTTGGAAAATAGTTTTATAAAAATTAGACCTTCCCCCTCCCTCCCCAGTGGATGGTTTCTTTTCAAGATGGGGAGAAAAGAAGCAAGATGTTTAAAACAAAGTGGTTTGGAATTAAAAGCTTTCATTTCTGCACAAAATAAAGCTGCTTCGGGTCTCTTTGGAGGTATGCTATTTAAATGATGCATGGGTCCTAAGAGTCCAGAGGTCGCGCCAAAGCCACACTCCATTCCTAAGCACTGGAGTGCAGCTTTGGTGCAGCTTCCGGATTCTTAGTATGCATGCATCATTTAAACAGCATACCTCCAAAGAAACCCGAAGCAGCTTTATTTTGGCAGTCTGTAACTGGCAAAAGCATCTGTGTTCCAGCACAGTGGTTATTGCACAGTTCCTCCAATCTATTTCTTCTCAGGGGACATGTGTTGGTTTCATAGCAAGAATGTTGCCACAGCTGCTGTGGTGACAACTGACAGATCCACTGTCATTCCAGAAAGACTGCCCTCCACTTTTCAGAGGCCTCACTGAAACAAGAAAGCCATGCCAAGAGGTTTTATTTGGAATGGGGTGGAGAGTTCAGGTTCTGTGGAACCTGTCTACACACTGCCCAGTTACAGTACGTTCATCGTATTTTAACTGTCATGGATCCATCCTAAAATCCATCAGTGATACCTTTATTGGCCAACCGAAATGCACAAAATACTTGTTGCAAGCTTTCAAAGCTCCATGGGCTTCTTCATCAGATGTTACAAACCAAACAGGAGGGAAAAAAAGAATTGGAAATGTTAGTCAGATGCCTGCATGTTGTTTCAGTCCTTAGTAAAGACCGTGTGCTGGGGAGGATATCTTTTGCAGACAGGCTCCTCCTCCTTCTGGCCATGCTGCAATAGGGAGACTTTCAAATTTGAAAATCTGCTCCTCAGCATACCATCTTTACTCAGAACTGAAACAACATGCAGGCATCTGACTAACATCTCCAATTGGTTTTTTCTTCTCCTCTTGTTTGATATGTGGCATCTTGCCTGATGGAGAAGCCAGTGGCGCTTTGAAAGCTTGCAACAAGTATATTGTGCATTTCAGTTGGCCAATAAAGGTATCACTGATGGATTTTTGTTTGGATTTTTCAAATGGCCAACAGAGCTACCCTTGCATGTTTTATGGATCCATCCTGTAGAATACAGGAATTTGAAGCCCCATGCTCTCATTATTTATTGCCATCAAGTTAACTTTGACTTATGGTGACCCTATGAATGAGAGACTTCCAAGTCACATGCTCTCAGCCTCAGGAGAAGGCAATGGCAAACCTCATCTGAAAAAATATCTCCAAGAACCCCCATGATAGAATCACCTGAGGGTCAGCATAAGTCAGAAGTGTCTTGAAGGGATACAGCAACAACAACAACAACAACACATCGAAATCCATAATTTTGGCCCTCAAACTTGGCCCTTCAGTTATACATGAGATCAACTTATACATGAGTATATAAGTTAACTGCAAAGTTCAGATACATTCCTGGTGAGACTGAGGAGTGAAATGAGAAAGCCAAGCTCTTCCCAACCCAACTGATATTACATCCAACCCCACTGCACTCATGACAATGAAGCAGGAGGAACCAAAATCTGATGCATCCTCACACTGCCTCCTTCCTTGGCTCTGTTTTATCCACCCTGAGTTATTGCTGCTCTTTTCTCCATCTTCTTAAACGCCTGCATTCTCCTGCAATTTCTTTGCAAACCCTGACTCCATGGCCACTGGTGGGTGAGATTTCTCTAACATTGTTTGCTGGTATGTCATGAGCAATCAATCTATATTCAGTCAATGCCAGAAGAAGAAGACTACCACCAAGGTCTGTTGCAGCCCATGGGGGAAAAAAAGATACAAAGGAGTTGAGTTGGATATTAAAAGATGAACATATACAGTAAATTGTGATGGATGCTTCCCTGAGACAGACAAACTGGGATCTGGTCTCACAAAAACAGCTTTAGCTGTGATAAATTTCCTCATCTTTGAAATACCACCTAGAAAGGCTCACTTTCTTGTTCCAGAGATTCATTGCCTGGGATATGAGGAGGAGGAGGGGAGGGAAAGAACTGAACACAGAGAGGAGGTTTTATGGGGTGAGAGTGTGGATCATAAAAAAGGCCAGTTATATTGCAAGGCTGGGAGGACAAGGGATAAAGAAGGAGAGGACTGTTAAGTGCGGACAATGACAGGGCTGTACCAGATGCCAGCCTCTTTCAGCCTTTCACTCATTCTTCCCCTGGGACACTTTAATGCATGAGTAAATCAGGGTTGCATGTTGTCCAGAGAGGCAGCCTTAGTTACAAGGAGGTGTGGTGGATTTAAATAAAATGGATTTTTAAAACATGTGAATGCAAAGGAAGAAGGGAAAGGGAAAAAAGGGAAGGAGGAGAAATACCTAAGGTATAAACATTGGATACACATGTTCATTAAAGCAGGGTCGAATATATAGGAGTCAATTTTCTTACCTTGGAGGGTTGGAGGGGACATACAAAGACTGATGAAAGAAAGAAAGAAAGAAAGAAAGTTATTTTTTAACTTAAGCAATGCAGTAACGAAAACTCTTTCCGACATGCTGAAAATTGTCCAAAAAGTTACAGCTTCCAGGTATGGCAATTCATCCTTTTGTTTTGGCCAGAAAATGTTGCTCTGCAGAGTTTGAAGAGGTCAGTGGCCCACATTTGACCCCGGGCCACATTTTCCCTTACATTTAAAGTGTAGCCAAGGGTCCGTTTAGGGGAATTTTATTATTATTGTTATTAGCTCAAATATTGCAAGAGGAGGGCCTGCTACGACAGCCCTTGCAGAATCGTCTCCTGTTGTGTATATGGAGTAGACCAGGGGATTCCAATAAATGGAGCTGAGACAGACTTCTAGAATTAATAACCAATTTATTTATAAGGGGAAAAACACATACGATTCACTAGCATACACACACACATACA
>NW_024807896.1:0-3506 GCF_019175285.1 Sceloporus undulatus | reverse complement strand
GGTACATGTAAGCCGAGCCGTTAGACATGCCCCGTCTCTCTCTCTCTATTCCAGCTTAAACAAGCAGGATGCCCAAGACGTCCATGATGGCCGCAGACTGCCACGTCTCTCTTTACCCCCCTCCCTGCTTTTTGTTTAAGGACTCATTTTGGTAGGTTAACATGCGCAGAGGTCACCTCGACTTCTCACGCACTTTCTGAACTGAGAAAGCCACAGCGGCCACCTGCGAATCTCCTCTCCGAAAAGCCCCGCTCCTGCGCCGTCTTTTCCATCGAGACGTGGAAAGATCTGAACCGAAAAGCCTGCCAGGACTTGCCCGTTGCCATGTATTTATCGATGTGCGATGCTCGGAGGTTTGGGTTTGCGGTAGGGGGGATGACCTGGCGACTTCTACTCCTTTGACATGTTGCCATGATCCTTGGTAGGCTGTTGCTTCCAACAAATGCCACCTTAATTCTTTGGTTAGACAGTAACCGGACGGTGTTCACGGATTGACCGTAGCATTACATCGTTGTGTTTTAAAGATCCTCTGCTCTCTTTGTTTTCTTTCTCCAGGTAGACTGAAGAAACTTTTGTTTGGGGTAGGAAAAAAAGAAGGGATCAGGTTTTGTCTGCTTTGAGATGGAAGGTGGAGTTGGAGGGGTGGAGATGGGGGGTTGGGACAGCCGAAAGCGCATGAATTCAAACGTTCACCTTATAACCAGCCAAACCAGTTGGGGCAGGTAGAGGCAAAGTAGCAGCAAGACATTCAATAGGAGGCAACCAATGGGGGCCTGGTGAGTCTCACTTCACAAAGGAGGCAGGCTTGGGATCGGTTGCGAGGCCTGAATTGCAGCGATTGGGTGGGGGAGAACCTTTGGGCGAGGGACCAGGCGGCGATGAGGGAAAAGGCAGCACCCCACGGTTTGTAAACTGGCACCGTCAAATCCTGGCCACCTTTTGTCTCGCTGGCGGGGATCCTTGCGTCGCTTTAGTTCTTTTCCACCTTTTCACTCAAAAGATCAGTCTTCTGGCTTTGTTGCAGCCCTGTTTGGTTTGGGACGGCGGCTTGGATAGGGTGACCATTAAGTTACGCCATTGGCATTTGAGAAAGATTGGTTTTGGTTGTCTTGTGTTGCTCTGATCACTAACACTGGAACATTAACACCCGTAAAGGCATAAGGGGAATGGGTTTTAATGTTTCGGTTGGGGTTCCGAATTCGACAAGACGGGGGAGAAAGGATTTTCCTTGCAGGGTTTGGAGTTCGTTTCCATTGGTGTGTGGCTTGGAGGAGCCATTTTGAGTTGCTCTGTTTGCTCTGTTTCTCTCTGGGGCCCTATCTAGTAACTGTGTGTCTATAAGGAAGGAGCCTTTGGTGCCTCGCCTCTAATCTTTACTCCAGTTTTCTCTTGGCGGAGCCCTGTTTTCATGCCAAACCCAGCTTGTCTCTACTTGCCAAGTCTGGTTGGGCACCAAGAAAGAGACACCAGACAGAATGGTAGTGTAAGGTGAAGGGCTTTTTGGTTTGTCTCATCTGAATCATAGGATCATTGAACTGAAATCTTTCCTCGGTCAACATGGATGATTTGGAGATGGCCAAAATCATGGGCACAAGGCTGTTGTGCAAATGGCCTTTTTCGAGGGGGGCTCTTGCAGCTTTTTGGGCCCTTGCGGCTTTTGTTGACACAGTAAACTGGCCAAGAATTTAAGATATCCATGTTTTGTAAGCATGCAAACCTTCCTCCATCTCCGTCGGTTCCCAAGCAAGAATGAGTCAGTTGGGTATTATGGATGTCTCGAAAGTCAGCGCCAAGTGCTTGGCTCAGCGTTCGCAGGTTGTAGGAGAACTCGTCTTCTGGAAAACTCCTTTATGTGTCCTTCATAAAGCTATCCTTATAAAACAGTGACCTTTTTTTGGACCACTACTCTCAGAATCCCCTTCTGTTTGGGGATTCTGGGAGCTGTAGTCTGACAAAGTAACTTCTCCTAGATGCACTAAGAAACAAAAAGGGCCGTGCCCCTTCTTGTGGTTTTTGTTGTAGCTTTGGAAAGATGCTGCTCAAATAGGTTGTGTTGGTTTCACAGCTGGGACCTCATATTTGAACACAGAACCCATAGGGAAAGAAGGAAGCTTTTGTTTAACCTTTTACATTGACTGCCATAAACCCCTTTAGTTATATTCCATGCTTCTTTGTATGAGACTTCTCCAGCAGAAACATACAATTTCTGCACATGCTTACTAGGAAGTAAGCAAAGGGACGTACTGGGGATTTCCTTATGAGTAAGCAAGCTGGGGCTTGTTCTGTAAGGCAAGCTACCACATTGAGGCAAACTATGTGCGCAAGTGCGCGGCTTCTGTGCAGCATTTATGGATCCGGTCCCAGGATTGCTCTAGGTTGGGATCACATTGACGTGAATGTCATCAGGACTCCCATTGATTTGACCAGCTCTTGAATCCTTTGCATGAGGATAGCACTCATGATCTTTATGCCATTTTTAAGACAATGTATTATCCATATTTTGCATGTAAGGGAGGCTTTGGACAGAACCTCCAAATGTCCCAGATTGTTCAGTGATTATCCTTTTTCATTTTGCCTCCAATAACCCTTTCGTATTCTGTGATCGAACGCTCGGATCAATAAGGCCGATCAAAAGAATGCTTAGTACCATCATGCGCTTTAAATGGCGCATTGGTCTTGAACGGGTTTACCCAGGACAAAATAATCAGGCAGATCTAGCCCTGGAGGCCTCATTCTGACCATAGTTGTATAGCAGTAACTCCAATAGAGTTTGATGGGGCTTCCAGATTAATAAGGATTTTCAGCCTGGGGTGACATACCATTAAAAGCCACGGCGCTTAGGAATAAATGGATACAGGTGCAAATGGAGAGTTATATAGGGGTCCCCTAAGCTAGCGCATGGTTACTCCAAAGTAAGTCCCACTAGTCTCAGTAGGACTTCCACCGTGGAAAAATTGCATAGGAGTTGTGCAAAGACAAGACAGATTTGGCTGTGCAACTCCTACCTATTTTGGAAACAAATCCCACATAGGGCTTCCTTTGTGTTAACGTGCCATAGGTCTGTATTTTGTGGCATAGTACATTTTGTGGTGACAGAAGGGGGGGAAGTGCCCATAAAGGAAAGCAAGTGTTAGAAAAACAGGTTGCTCAAAGTTGGTGGAATCTACCGCCTTTCCTTGCCAGCGCTGCGCAAACCCTGGAAAGAAATGTGTCCGCCAACATAGAGCATAAACTTTTTGGTCTATTTTTTTTTGGGGGGGGGGGAGATTAACCTGGTCTAAATTAGGGATGCAATTCCTTGCTAATGCTGTTCTCCAAAGGAGCAATACGCAACTTGAACAATCTTCCTCCGGCTGCAAGGAAGTCTTTGAAAACGGTGGAGTTTCTGAAGACTGCGGTTCAGGATGCATTCAGCACAAAATTCACCTGTGGTCTTTTTGCACAAGGAACAGCATTTACTGTACAGGAAATAATAATAATAATAATAATAATAATAATAATAATAA
>NW_024807895.1:0-3506 GCF_019175285.1 Sceloporus undulatus | reverse complement strand
CAGCACTACAGAGCCCCAACACACCCACCAGCCAGAGACACCCCTCCCTCCCAGGCTCCCTCCAGCTCCTCCTCCTCCGTCGCCAGTGAGGGGCAGCTCTTTTCCAAGGGGGACCCAGTGGAGCCCTCCTTCCAGGAACTGGAGGCTGGGGGGCACCCCCTCACGACCCCAGGGGGAAGGCCTTCCTGCCTTCCTTCTTTCTTTCAGCCCTGCTCTTCTTCTTCTTCCTCTTCCCCTGCAATGCCTGGACACAGCCTTTGGCGCGCACTCGCCCTCTCCTTCGCCCTCTTTTTTTTTCTCTCTCTCTCTCTTCCAGCAGGAGAGGAATCTCCTCAGGTCACAAGGAGGAGGGTGTCTATGGATGGGGGGGTGTGTGGAGAAGAGGAGGAGGAGGAGGGCGAGGAAGGAGCCCGGACCTCGTCCTTCACCGCCGCCTTTCCCGCCTAAATCCCTGGCCTTGCTGCCTCTCTCTCTCTCTCTCTCTCTCTCTCTGCACCAAAGAGGGACTGGCTGCCTTCCTTGTTTATTCAAGCAGGACCTTCCAGAGGACATGATGGAGGACAGACCCAAAAGAAAAGCTTTCAACAAAGACTCAAGGAAATGCCAGTTGAGGCTTTTCGGGCAAGGTGGCCAGAGGGCCAAGGAGGACCAGGCACCCCACAATGGGGGACCTGCCAGGAAAAAGCAAGCAAGCAAACAAACACACAAAATAAAAGCTTTAAAAAAAATCGTAGAAATTATTATTATTATTATTATTATTATTATTACATTTTATTGATAAAGTGCTGTAGGTTTACACAGCGCAGTACATAAAACAGCATAAAATAAAACAGTGTACATTCTAGAAAATGGAACACAATACAAAACTAATGCACAATATCATTCAACAACAATGAAACTCAGGTTTCTGAGTCAGGCTGAGGGTGACCAGAGACGTCCTCCTTCCGCCCGCCCCGTCCTCCATTTCAGCCTTCTGCACAGAAGGAATTTCAATACATACTCCATTTGGAGCAGGACTAAGAAGCATTCGTTTGTTATTTAATTATATTTGTATTTATATTTATATGAAAATATCTATTATCATATATTTATCTTTATGTTATTTATATGTTCCAGTGTTTTGAGCTTTTCCTTAGTGCCATACTCCATATTTTTCTGGAAGGGCCTGCTGTTTGCGGTGCCTTGTCTTCCTTGATGGTGGGACAGCTGGTCACCCTAAAATCATAGACTCATAGAGTTGGAAGAGACTTCAAGGGCCATCCAGTCCAACCCCATTTTGCCATGCAGGAACTCACACTCAAATCACCCCTGACAGGTGGCCATCCAGCCTTTGTTTAAAGACCTCCAAAGAAGGAGACTCAAGGCAACCTATTTCACTTTTGGATACTCATAAAGTTCTTCCTAATGTTGAGGTGGACTCTCCTTTACCAGGGAGTGTGTTCCACTGTCTAACAGCCCTTACTGTCAAGAAGTTCCTCCTAATGTTGAGGTGGAATCTCTTTTCCAATAGCTTGCATCTATTGTTCCAGGTCCTATTCTCTGTAGCAGCAGAAAACAAGCCCTGTATGAAGGCACTCCCATCTTTGCTGCAGAGGCAGCAAGCAGGGCCTTCATGAGGGGAAAGGTCACACCCTGGTCATGCTCCAAATGGAGGACCTTTTGGAATTCCTCCTAGACATTAGGTGGAAAAGGAGGACGCATCTAGTCACCCTGCCTTCATAGCACTGAAGGCCATGGTGAGCGAAGGGGGCTGCTTTAGTGCCAACATTCCACACATGTGCCTTTGACCCCAATGTGGAGGCTGCCAAGAAGGGAGGGAGCTGAAGAGGGGGAGAAGGAGAGGGCATAGCAGAGCCTACCCCAGTTTTGAGTTTCCAGCTGGGAAAGCCTGGCTGAGCCTGGGGCAGCCCATGGGCAAGAAAGAGGGGCTGCCTCACTAAGCAGCGAGGACAGGGTGGCAATGGCATCACTAGGGGGGGTGCAGGCTGCACCAGGTGACACCCTACGAGGGGGTGACACGACTGCCCAGCAAACATCTGCCTTTGGGCACAAAAGGGCTGTGGCATTCACCTGTGTCCCTTTAAAATGCTGAAGAAATGGGGGGAGTGGGTGAGACTCAGTGGGAGGAGAAAGGACAGGCCCCAGTTTTTAGAAAACAATTAAATTCCATTTTTTTAAAAAAATTAAAATTTATTTTTTTAAATTTTCTTTAAAAACATCACATGTTACCAAATTTTCACTTTAACCACATGAAACACTTTTATTCTGTGCATATGATATTATAATTTAAAGGTATAAATGTAATTTTGTTGTTTATGTCACAACTATTACCATTACATTCAGTGATATATGGGAATTATGATTTATAAGTAAATTAATACAGAAAACATTACTAAGGATTCTGTATAGTGTGGTATGGGAGGAGGTCAACGGGGATGTGTGTGTGTGTGTGTGTGTGTGCGTGTGCATGTGTGTGTGTGTGACACCCATGAGTTACCACACCAGGTGATACCAACCCTAGGGATGCCACTATGTAAAATGTAGGACATTTGAGGGAAAACATAGGCCATGGCAACATAAAAGCTCAAAACATTCATGTACATGTAAATGCCTTCTATGTAGTCATGCTCAACATAGAGGACATTTTGGAATTCCTCCTGGACAAAAGGCAGAAATGTTGGGGGGAAGGAGGATGCTGGTCATCCTGAGGGACAGTGGTAAAAACAGCAGGGGGTGCCCACTAGGCCGCCAAAGTTTCTTCTTTCCACAGAATGAGACAGGGAAGGCCAGCGATGCACTCCTTGCTTATGTGCTAGTGGTGGAGTCACCTTGCCAGAAATAGCTGGTTCAAGATGCCTTGGTGCTTTAGGTGGAAAATTCAATTCACATTCCTAGAGAGAGAGAGATTCCAAACCTACATTCAAATGTGCTGGCTCTAAAAGTTAACCTCCCCTTCCCCCCCCCCCCAAAAAACCCCAGAGACATGTCATACTAAGTGTCCAGTGACTGGTAAATAAGAATAGAAGGGGGTGAAGTACTAGGAACGAGGATGGTGGCTTTTGCCGGAAGCCTGAACTCTTGAGTTTCCATCCCAGACATTTTTGGCCAATTGTGGAAGGAACAGAATGCTTCTGCATGATGGAGAAATCTAAGCAGCCTCATAAAGCCACTGATTTTTTCACACGGGGACCTATGTGCTTCCATCCCGAAAATGCTTAGAGTGTTGGCATCCTGGAAAAGCAAGCAAATTTGCTAATGCTTATCACACACAGAGCACAACAAGGGGTTTAAAGCACATTATCTAGGCAAGAAAGTGGGTCGAAAGTGAATTTGGGTTTCAGACAGATGAGGACAAATCCCGTTGATAGCTTGGAAATAACTTTTTTGTGCATGTTCCAAACTGTCATTTCCACAAGTGCATACACACACATGCTCCAGAGAGGGAACGGAAACTGGGGAGGAAAATCCTCTTTGCCCCAGAAGCTGTTTCAGAGGAAGGCAGGCTG
>NW_024807894.1:0-3506 GCF_019175285.1 Sceloporus undulatus | reverse complement strand
GTATGATTATTAGTATTGTTATATAGTTTGGAGATGTGGTGGCTTAGTGGTTAAGACATCAATTCTGACAACTGTTAAGATCAGAAGGTTGGCTGTTTGAGACCCGAGTGCCGCATGATGGAGTGAGCTCCCATCACTAGTCCCAGCTTCTGCCAATCTAGTAATTCGAAAGCATGCAAATACAAGTAGATAAATAGGTACCACTTCAGTGGCAAGGTAACAGATTTGGTGCAGTCATGCTGGCCACATGACCACTAGAGTAGACCTGGGACAATGCTGGCTCTTCGGCTTAGTAGCAGAGATGAACACCTCCAGCTACAGTTGGTTTCAACTAGACATTCATGTCAAGGGACTACCTTTACCTTTACCTTTTACCTATGACTACTGTAATTACGGGAATGTATATTAGAATTATCTAGTAAAATCTGAGATTTGTATTAATAGATATGACTGGTAATAAAATAAATAAAAGCAATATATCAATAAGCCCTTTAAAATGTACTATTTGGGGACACAGTTTTCAGAATCCCCATAACTTTTCCAAAGTCCAACATTGAAGAATGAAACTGACACCAAGTGTGAGGTGAAACACCATTTTAGCCATCTTGGATCCCATTTTGAGAGAAAGGCAGGATATAAATGCAACAAACAAATAAACAACCCACCCCCCCCCCCCCGCCAAATGAGGTGATGTATTGGAGATAAAGCCACATAAATGCAAACTAATGGAGGCAAGAGACATCAATATAGTAAGGAGTTTAAATTCAGACCAAGTCATATTGAGAATATTGCAGGCTTCAAGGTCTAGATCTGCCCCTTGCCTTGTTTTTGGCCTTAAAAATACATCTATAAATTTAATCCAACCATAGGCAATTCTGACTGCATTCCCTTCTTTATCACACATTTACCAGATGTGTGGCTGGCAAAAGTTATAGCTGTTCTGTTTGTGGTCAGTGGGGAGGGCATAGCAGCAGGTAATTCCCTGCCCCTCTAAAATATGTGAGGACTACTGGACTGAATAACTGAACTATGTGCAAATGGAAATAGTCTGACTTTGATGTTAAGGTAATGAGGATTAGTTCACTGGATGGTAATTTGACAAACCACAGTTAGCAATTAAGTGATTAAAGCACATTGAATTATAGCAACTACAGCATTTTAAGAGGGCTAGTGCACAGACCCCTTGATTCAGTTCAGAGCCCGACCCACTGAACTGGACCCAATCTGTTTTCATCTGGACCTTAGTATGAGATGAGGGAAAGGGGGGGGGGGGGGGTGCTAGGAGCTTGCAAATATTTTCAATTTTCCAAAAGGCAGGAACAATTTTTAAAAGCAATCATTGAGTGTTCAGTCTTGGCAAATCATTCTCTCAGCTGTGATGAGAGGATATTTTACCACAGAGATTCTCTTGATGAATCCCATTGCTTCTGTTTAAAGCTTTTGGGGATGGAGACGGGGGGGGGGGGGGGCGGGCGAGTAAGAAATTTCCTTCTCATGGCCCCATGAGAGATCAACCTTTGTTCCTGTCCTAGGGATCTTGCCCTGGTTGCCTGGCAGCTCCGACCTTTTTTCTTCTGCCTTTCTCCTGAGCAAGACTACTTGATGCTGCCAGATACTGCTGTAGTACTGTTTACCTCTGCTCATTTGGTGCCGACAGGGGTAGCTATCCTAGGATACGCTCCTAACCCAAATTGGTCCCAGACAGCATTCTGTCTTTTCTGTCATGACTCAGACTTGTGTTTTAGATAGTAAATTTGGGCAATGCGAAGGCACTTTCTGTTACTTCTTTACACCTGAAAACATCCAGCTAGCTTAGGGACATGGAGCTTAGGACAGACAGGTCTCTCTTCCAGCACCTTGAGGGCAGTATCCCAGTGTCTGCTGTCTGAAATGATCAGCTCTTTTTTTCCTAATGGTAGGGCTGGCTCTGATGACAAAGACAAGTGAGCAACAAGTTATTCATACTGGGGCCCAGTAAAGTCAGGCAAGCTGCTGTCCTTCAGCTCAGCTCAACGTGCAGGGCTGAAAGACTATAGCATCCTTTCCACCCTTCTGCTAGAGGGGCACCAAAGATAAGCAGAGATCCCATCAGGCTCCAAGAATAAAACGCTTGGATTCCATACCCACCATCCCTAGTGTAAATTCCTGGTGTCAGTTGGTGTTTAGATGAAGTGACGGCTGGTGTCTTTTGGTAAGGGGACTTTAAGGGGGGCACCTATGATACTGCTGACCTTTTCCTCATGCAGTTTCGTCCCCTTGGATAGTAACTCTACAGTTCAGACAAGGGATGTAACTCTTCCATCATTTCTTCCTTTTGTGAAGGGACAGATAATTGCTATATTTTTCTTTCCACCACAGGAGAAAATGAATATTTCTCGACAGTGATCTATCCATATTTGAATATGCATAAATGTTCCAGGGGAATTATTCTGCACACACACACACACACACACACACACACACACACACACACACACACTTTGTGTGTGTGTGTGTGTGTAAAAACTTATTTCCCCTGTGTAGAACAGCTGATTTCATGTACACATACAGAAAGAATCTGTTCCTGCTATCTGTCATTTATGCACATATTCAGTTTTTTCAACACCAAGAAGTTTATATCTCCATGCTGGAGGGCTTTCACAAAGAGGAAGGTGCAAATTTGTTTGCTGCTGCCTCAGATGGTAGGACTAAGTCTAATGGTTTTAAGAGGGTCAATGTTGACTGAACATAAGAGGGAACTTACTGGCATTGTGTGATGTTCAACAATAGAACCAATTGCTTACAGAAATGATGGGGATCATCTCTGTAAAAGAGGCTGTAAAAGAGCTGATGCTGGAGTTCCTGCACTGGGCACGGGTTGGACTCAGTGACCCATGGGGGGTCTTTCCAATTCTATGATTTTGCCATTTCTTCTGAATGCCAGGAGAAAACTGTTCAAACGCTTTGCCACTCTATTATTCTTAGTAGCATTTCCCAACTGTCAGGAAATCCAGTGCAGAAACAAATAATTAGGAATATTCTTTCCACCTTTGATTTAAACAAAAGCTTAGAGTGAATTCACCATTCAGTTGACATGGAAGACACCAGCTGTCGCTCTCTAGATGCTGACTATCTAGACCAGAGATGAGAATCATTTGGCCTTCCATATTCAGCTGCAGTTCCCAGCATTCTTCATGACTAACCATGCCAGCAAGGGCTGCTGGGAGTTGCAGCTCAACACCTGTGAAGCTGCACAATCCCCCCTCCAGATTTACATGATGAATATATTAGTTGCTTCCTTTCTGCAGCCTGTAAAGAGCAGATAGTTTGAACCTACCAGCTGAAGATGGGTTAGGAACATTGCAGAGAGAAGCAAGGGAGATGTTGATCAAGGATTGCCAGTTAGGAAGCACCAAATACTGAGTAACATCAGAAGGCATTATTTATTCCAGGTTCTTAGTCCGATAAACCATATGGCATTGTCCCTATACCTGAGTAGTCTCAAGGCATGCATACAGTAGGCCTTT
>NW_024807893.1:0-3507 GCF_019175285.1 Sceloporus undulatus | reverse complement strand
GTTTTTGTATCTTCCCACAGAGTAATTAGCATGCATCCCACCCAATACATTTTTCTAAACTATGGATTTTTCAATTGATGAAAGCAGATCTGCACATTTTCAATAATATACCTTTTTTAAAAAAATAAAATAAAATACGCATCTAGTTGGGTGTGAGTGATATCTCTGAAATGTAGCATGAGCAAACCTGTGAATTTCTGAAGCAAAGGGCAGATAGTCTTGCAAGAAGTTGAAGGTGTTGCAGAAATATTTTTGCATTCAGTGCCTACTACAAAATTAGTGACTCAATTCCTTGGTGATGGATATTGTACCAACCAAAGACACGCCACAAATACATTAAAAACAATTTATTAAAACCTAAGGATAACTGATAACAGGGTAAACAGAAAGCTCTTTAATTCAGGGGTGGGCAAAGTAGGGCTGTTTTTCTGGCCCCTATAACTACAGGAAGGGCAACTGTTTTGTTCCCAAATGCTCTCAAGATAATGCAGGGTCATCGTGACACAATTTTGTTGCCCCCTGGGCCATTTCTACTCTAGGAGAAGACTTTCTATAAACAAGACACAAACAAGAGTGACTTCTAGTCACTTCCTGTTACTTAAAATTCCTCTTTTGGAGTCAAAATTGCCTGGGTTGAGGAAAGCATGACAAGTTTGGTAGCACTGAGGCATTAAAAATGTATATTATTTAAAAAACAAAACAAAATTGTGTGTGTTTGTGTGTGGCAGGTATGGGGTCCTCCAAGGCCTCCTGGGAGGCCAATTAA
This sequence comes from Sceloporus undulatus, assembly GCF_019175285.1. NCBI lineage: Eukaryota > Metazoa > Chordata > Lepidosauria > Squamata > Phrynosomatidae > Sceloporus > Sceloporus undulatus. The sequence goes on along the minus strand of NW_024807893.1, from coordinate 2,741 downwards.
TCCCCCTGGCTTCTTACAATTGCCCACCTCTTCTTTAGCTGATTGAAGAACCATGCAACTAATTTCAATCTGAAATGGAAGGCATCACAATATAGAATGCCCTTCTCAACACTGCAGTCAAATGAACCTCACTTGATGCAATATAGTAAATGATGCCCTTCCCTCTCAGCATAAAGACCAGAGTGGTATACCATATGAACTACAATTATGAATGAGTGGATTTCCCTCATTCTGTTCTTTAACGTTTCACTTCCCTTATATTCCATTTTAATTAGAAGTTGATTCCATTCTCCTTGTGCATAATTTTCCAATTTCGCTATTAGAAGTCCATATGAAATTTCCTACAAATTTTTGAATGGATTTTCCCCTGAGGCCTGCACCTTAGTATCAATTTCTCCTATGTACATATTTTGGTATCCATTTTTCATTGGATAACTGCATCATAACATTCATATGGTCGATGAATGGTTGATGATCTCTGTCTGTGCATCGACAGGGGAAGTGTGGCCTTGTTGGTGCTCTTAGACCTCTCAGTGGCCTTTAATACCATAGACCATGGTATCCTTCTGGAACACCTGAATGGGTTAGGAATTGGAGGCACGGCTTTGCAGTGGCTCTGTTCCTACCTCTCAGGCAGATTCCAGATGGTGAAGTTGGGGGACAGCTGCTCTTCTAAGAGAGAGCTGACATCAAGCATCCCTCAGGGCGCCATTCTGTCCCCCATGCTGTTTAACATTTGCATGAAGCCACTGGGTCAGATCATCGAGAGACATGGGGCGGGATGTTATCAGTATACTGATGACACCCAGCTTTACATCTCTATGTCTCGGGCTGTTTCAGCAACCAAGGAGGGCATCTCCTCTCTGAATGACTGTCTGAGGTCAGTAATGGAATGGATGAGGGAAAATAGACTTAAGCTGAATTAAAAAAAACGGAGGTACTCATGATAGGTAACCCCCCTCCGGGTATGGAGATAAGTCCACCGGTCCTGGATGGGGTCCCACTTACCCTAAAGACTGTGTTCGCAGCTTGGGGGTACTTCTGGATTCGTCATTTCAACTGTCATCTCAGGTTGATGCGACGGCCAGGAGTGCCTGTTATCAGCTTTGGCTGATACGCCAGCTGAGACCCTACCAGGAGCAGCAAGACCTAGAAACGGTTGTACATGTACTGGTAATCTGTCGTCTTGACTTCTGTAATGTGCTCTACATGGGGCAACCCTTGTGCCATGTCTGGAAGCTTCAATTGGTACAAAACATGGCAGCCAGACTGGTGAATGGAAAATCTAAAATTGACCATATCACACCAATTCTAAAATCTATACATTGGCTGCCCATTAGCTTCAGGGCACAGTACAAGGTGTTGGTTATTACCTATAAAGCCCTACATGGTTTGGGTCCAGTTTACTTGAAAGAACGCCTCTTCCCATACAGTCCTTCCCGCACACTCCGCTCTTTGGGGAAGAATGTCTTACAGTTGAGCAGAACTAGATTAGTGGCAATGTCCCAAAAATCCTTCTCTGTTGCCGCTCCAAAAATCTGGAATAACCTCCCTGAAGAAATCCGCCAAATATCCTCAATTGAGGCTTTTAAGAAGGCGGTAAAAACTTCAGCAGGTAAAAGAAGGAAAGTATTCCACTTTTTGGCAAAACAAAAATGTGAAATAATATGCTTACAAGAGTCTCATATAAAAAAGGGAGAGAAAAAATATATTGAAGATAAAAGACTAGGGAAATGTTACATATCAACGAACCAAAAAAGGAAAAAGGGAGTAATAATTTATGTAAAGGACTATGTAAAATCTAAGGAAATTTATAATGATAATAAAGGTTGGGTATTGGAATCTGCACTAGTGGGGGAAAATTTTTTATTAATGGGAATTTACACACCCCAAGAAAAAAAAGCAAATTTTTTTTTGAAGAATTACAAGACATATTATTAGAACAAAAATATGAGGAAATAATTGTGTTAGGAGATTTCAATGGGGTGATAAACCCAGAACGGGACAGAAATTCAAGTACAATTATAAAAGAGAAACAGGGGAAGCTACCAAAATCGATTTTTAGGTTAATGGATAACATAAACCTATTAGACACCTGGAGACACTTGTATGACTCAGCAAGAGAATATACTCATTACTCATCAAGACACAATTCCTTGGCTAGAATCGACCTAATCTTAATTACACAAACATTAGCGAAATTTGTTAAAGGGATGGAAATTATGCCTAGGATCCTTTCGGATCACAACCCACAAGTATTGGAATGAAAGGATTATACAAATAAGAAACCTTTCTTTAAATGGAGATTGAATCTTGACTTATTACGAAATGAAGATATAGTATTGAATACTAAAAGAATAATAACAAATTATTTCAACGAGAATTCAAATAAAGAAACGGCACCAGATATAGTATGGGACGCTGGGAAAGCAATGTTTAGGGGTCATTTAATACAACAAAATATAATTTTTAGGCAAAAGAAAAATACAAAAATTGAGCAATTAAGTAAAAGTTTGAAGGAAAAAGAAAGTTTACTAATTAGAAATCCCAAAAATGAACAAGCACGTACGGAAAGTAAACTATTGAAAAATCAGATATCCTTAGAGCTGGCAGAGGAGGTAGGAAAAGAACTAAGAAAGGCTAATCAACAGCATTTTGAGAATGCTAATAAACCAGGGAAATGGTTAGCGTACAGATTAAGAAAAAGAAAGGAGGAAAGAACGATAGCAAAGATAAAAATA
>NW_024807892.1:0-3508 GCF_019175285.1 Sceloporus undulatus | reverse complement strand
AAAAAAGCAATAAATGCTAAGAAAGGTAGAGGATAGAAGAAAGAGAGTAAGACCACAGACCAGGTGAATAGACTAAATGAGGGGGGTTATGGACAAGGCTTGCAGAATCTGGGCAAGGCAGCTAGCAATTCTTGGAGATGATTCATCCACAGCGATTCTTGGACATGTTCCATCACCATCAATCAGAGTCAACTTGAGGACAGCTACCAACAACAAAAAAAACATAACACAATGCATAACATTTATTCTATTTCAGGTTCATGATCAAGAATGTTCCTCCAGTTTAGGAATGGAAGAGATTAAGAATTTGAAAAAAAGAAAATAAAAAAGTAAGGAAACATAAAGCAGTTTGGTCATAGAAATGATTAACAAAGAAAACAATGAGAAACAAATATAAAATGGCGCTTTTTCAAAGAAATGAAAAGAAAAGCATATACGAAGATGAGAGACAAGTAATCAATAGAGCTATAATGAAATTCGTAGTAGAAGGCCAAACTTAAATGTGTGTGTATCTGATTGAATGTGGAGTATGTGTGTGTTTGGTGTTTGATTAAATAAGAAATAATTTTATAGGAATGAATGTAGATAAGAACAGGGAAATAAAAAGAGAGAGAACTATTAAAACATTGCATATGTTATATGATATATAACATATATTATATGATAAAGAGATAAAGGGAATAAGAAAATATAATGGGAAACAATTGATATAATAATTATTTATAATTAACATATAATAGGATATAGAATATAGTCTATGTATTGTATAAAGATAGAAATATTAATTGTTAAGAATAAAGAAAAGAGAGAGAACAATAGAAGTAACATGTTTATTAATGATTAATATTATTAACAATTATTAGTAATTATAAACATGTATAGAAATAACTGACATGGCTGTTCTAGAAGAAACGAATCAAGAATGTATCTACATGTTGTCTTTTTTGTTTGTTTTCACGTTTGTGTGTGTTCTTATGTTTTGTTTTGTTATTTTTCTTTTTGTATGTAAATACTTTTTATATGTTTTTAATAAAATAAATATATTTAAATAAAGAATGTTCCTCCAGTTTTAATTAAAAGACAGAAGAATAATTTACTGATAAGATTCTGGAAAACACTACTGGCCCAGCTCAAAAGTAGGAGTGGAGAATATGCAGCAATTCAAAAGTTGATAAAAGACTTCTATCACCCTATCTTGGAAGGCATTGGTGGGAGTCAGAGTAAAAATACCTAAATACAGTTTGCCACCCCTTTTCTAAGACTTTAAGCTTGCAGGATTAGACTCGCATTCGGTTTTTCTGGAAAACTGGAAGATCTATCAAATGATTGTAAATAGTAGCTTAAAATGATGAACAAAGAATTTGATTTCACCAGCAATGACATCACAGTTTGGCACAGTCAGTCACTTGCTAAAGACTAGTATTCCAACAAACATCACCACGATACCGGTTCCACCTAACCTGTTGCTCTCCTTCACCACTGCAAACTGTTTTTCACTCAAGCCCAGACAATGTGGAAACAGTGCAATTTTTTCATTGTCTCTTTGCCTAGGACACAAACCAATTGGCAAAAATTATAACGATGAGGAAAAGCAGTAACAAGTGGAAAATAATGTAGTGAGAAGGCAGAATTGATTTGTAGGGTCTAATGGGCTTCTCTTGCTTAAAAGTCCACCAAAACCTGGCACTATCACTGTCTTTCTGCAACATAATTGGAGATGCCACTCAAAAAAATTTCACACACATACATCCTCATGTTTTGTTCTTAGTTTTAGCAGGGTAATTTTTGCTAATGCTAGCAAAGAGATGGAAATCATTGCCAATCTACATCCCTAAAGAGCCATATTCTACCTTCAGCTTACCACTGCTCTGGGGCATTTTAAAAAAGACATATAGCACATGTGTGTCTTTTTTAGCCCTGTTGCACCACATCCTTTCATTTGGAAAATAGTCTTGATCAAGGGAAAGCGCTGTAGAAACTGATTGTAAGTCCTCACTGAAAACTGTACATGTTGAATTTGACACCTGGATTGATTGAATTATTATTTCCCATATTCCTACAATCCTGAGGAATCTCAGTTATATAACCACAAGTCTTTTAAATTTCAAAAGAAACAATATAAAAACCAAAGAGACTGTAAATCTAAACCAGGACTAGGATTCAATTAGATCACCCTGCTGACAGAACGGCATCCATTAGCAAAATCAGGAGAGATGTAGACTTCTCCTTCATACCCTTGCAGTCCCTTCTCCTCAGGGGGCTGAGAAAATTCAGTATGGAAGGCTGGAAAAAAAAAACACCTGTAGCCAATTGTTAAAACAGCATATATAAGGTGTGAAAGAAGAAGATGTTTCTCTTTCAGTAATGAGTTTTATTAGCACAAAGTTGGATGTAGGCCCTAATGAGGAAGCCTCTACCTTAAGTTCTTCTATGCCTGGGACTAAATGTAGTCCTCCTGAGGCAGGGGTAGGCAACCTTTTTGAGCCGGGGGCTGGGTTGCTGTCCCTCAGACAACTGGGGGGCCAAAGCCAAAAAATGAATAATTAAATAATTTTTTAAAAAATTAAATAAATAAATAAATAAATAATAAGCACTGCCTCGTACTCTCCTCATGCAATGCCTTTCAAAACGCAGTTCCTCCAAAACCATTCACAGCCTCAGGAGTTGTAGTCTGGTGAGGCTCCAGAGCGCTCCGATAAACCTGTCTGAAAGGCCTTGCCAAGCTACAAATCCCAGGACTTTGCTGGATGGAGGCATGGCGGCTAAAGTGGAGTCAAATTGCTTTACCTCTGCAGCGTATCTGGAAGACCAGGCACATCTGATGACCTAAATAGGGATTAATATGACCATCATCATCACCATCCATCACCACCCTCCTCCTCAGTCATCCCTCCTTGTTGTTGTTCCATCATTATCCTTCCTCCTGCATCTTCTCTTCCTCCTCCCTCCATCTCCTCCTTCCGCTTCTCAGTCCTCTTCCTTTCTCCTCCTGTCTCTTCCCCATTTTCTTCCCTCCTTCCACTTCTTCTTTCTCATTCCTCTTCCTTCTTCTTTCTCCTCCTCCTTTTCCCACCTCCTCCCTATTCTTCCTCTTCTTCTTCCTCCTTCCTCTCCCTCTTCCTTGTCCTTCTTCTCCTTCCTCTCTTCCTATTCTCCCTCCCTCTTCCTTCTTTTTCCTCCTCCTCTCTCTTCCTCCTCCTTCTTCCTTCTTCCTCCTCTCTGTTTTCCTCTTTCCTCTTCCTCCCCTTCTTCCTTCTCTGCTTCCTTCATCTCTCTTTCTCTTCCTTCCTCCCCTTTCCTCTTCTTCTCCTCCCTCTTCTGTCTCCCTTTCCCCTTTTTCCTCCTCTTCTTGCTTCCTCTTCCTTCCCTCCTTCCTCCTTCTTTCCTATTCTTCTTCCTCCCTCCTAGTCCTTCATCCTCCTTCTTCCTTTTCTTCCTTTTCTTCCTTCTCTTCCTTTCCTCCCCCTTCTTTTTCCTTTCCCCTTTTTCCTCCTCCTCTTCCTTTTTT
>NW_024807891.1:0-3509 GCF_019175285.1 Sceloporus undulatus | reverse complement strand
GGTGAGTAGGAACTTCACGTGATTGAATCGGTTTCAAAACCGATTTTTTTTGTAATGTGAATGAGCCCCATGATAACAAACATGATTAAAACATTCTAGAAATAAAACAATTTAAATAATATGTTGATTTTTCCATGTACTTTCACAGCATATGTGTTGTTTTTATTTAAATGCTTGGTCCTACAATAAGACTTGTACTTCAGCCATTTGTAGCAAGATGTTATCAAAGGATAATTAGACTGGAGAGGCCATTCAAATAAAGTATTGCTTAAACGCTGTACTCTTCCTATGCAACTGCACTACTGTGGAATGCCAAGTACTAGTACATCAAAATTTCCCTTGATATTTACGGCTTCTATGTCAGGGGAGATCAATATAATCTTACTGTGGCCTGTTACAGACTGCCAAAATAAAGCTGCTTCAGGTCTCTTTGGAGGTATGCTATTTAAATGATGCATGGGTCCTAAGAGTCCGGAGGTCGCGCCAAAGCCGCACTCCATTCCTAAGCACTGGAGTGCAGCTTTAGTGCAGCTTCTGGATTCTTAGGATGCATGCATCATTTAAACAGCATCCCTCTAGAGAGACCCGAAGCAGCTTTATTTTGGCAGTCTGTAACAGGCCTGTGTTAACTTTTCCTAGGGAGGGAACTTCTGGTTCTGCGTATGTGCACTCACAGAAGCAATTCCTTCACAGTCAGTCTGAAGTAGTAATGTCCTGTATGAGGTCTGTACCATATGAGAAATGGCAAACTTAAAGATTGGCCTTAGATAGGTGGTGTCTTGGGAGCAGAGGTGTTTTTGGATTTGGGGTATTTTTTATTATTCTGAAATACTTGTACTTGCCTATACAGTATGTACATAATGAAATGTCTTGGAAATGGGACCCAAGTCTAAACACAAAATTCATTTCTTTCAAATGCATCTTATACACATAGCCTGAATATCATAATTTTGTGCATGAAACAAAGTTTGTGTACATTAAACCTCCAGAAGGCAAAGGTTTCACTATCTTAGCCAACCAGGGGGGAAATGGTTTTGGGAATATTTTGGAATTCTGGAAAAGGGAGACTCAACCTGTATGCTGAATTTCTTAGACTTACTTAGGCATAAAAATCAGAGAACTTTCTTCCAAGTGAAATCACCCAGTTTTCCCCCCTTTACCTTTCTTATATTTCAGAGTTTGCCTAGATCTTGCTGATGTGCTACACTGCAGCCCATCTTTTCTCAATTTTTGTCACTGTTTACCTCACAGTAAATCTTTTAAGGGCCTACCATTGGCAAGCCTGCTTGATGCCGTTCTTTATTTTTACATTATAAACAGAATCTTTTGATCACTAGATTTACTTAACCTTTTGTATAATACTTTTAATTTAGATTTATAGACTTTAATAAATTGCCACTTAGGGATAGGGAGAGCTTGGAAAGTTACTTTGGTGGACTGCAGCTCCCATCGTCTCTTAGCCAACATGGCCAATAGACTCTTGGACAATGGATTTATGGTATATCAGTTGAAATCTTCTCAATTTAAACTAAGTTGGAGTTTTACTGTTAAGTCTGCTTGAATTATAAAGCTTAACAGTGCACCTAGAGTGGCTTTTTATATTGACTTGAATCTCATGCCTATTCCACTTGCAACATGCATATCCCCATCTAGAGATTGGCATAAGCATTTTATTGGCAGGGATTTCTTTTATTTTTTAATGGAAGATTTTGCCTTTTGCTGTTAAACAAAGAGAAAACAAGAGGAGAAAAAAGTCAGATCACGACTTTTTACTATATAATGTACTTACAGACCACTGCTTGTCTACTACCCATAGTTCTTTGGTTCTTTAGTATGTTTTGTTTTTCAGTGTTCTGAGAAAATGTATTTGAAAATCTGACTGTCAGTTCAGTCTGTGAACTGTTCAGTCTGTGAACTGAAAAAACAGCCCTACAAGGGGTGCTGCTATGAGGCTGATTTTCACAAAGAAGATACAGTACAGGACTTTACTACTGTTAGTTTTCCTGTGTGGTCTCTTCCAACTCTACGATTCTATGCTGAAGGTGAGGTCTCTGTCCAGCAATGAAATATCTTTTTGACAGTTTTTGCAACCATCAGAATTGCTTTCCTTGTAGTCCAGGACAAAAGTGGAAACAAGGTATTTTATGCCCATCTGTGCTTCATTCTGGTACCACACACACACAGAGACACACATTTTCTACCCTTCTACCCATCTTCATCCTTTCGGCTATGAAATGACACATACTGCAGATCCCTTACATTGCAGAAACTTGGTCATCGATACTGGCATTGTGGAGGAGCAGTTTGGACCTTGAAAGTGTTCTTTATTCTAGTTCTGTTCCCGTGATGTATTCTCTGAATTGCATTAATCAGCAATAGGCTTAGCTCGAGTGATTTCAGCGGAGCCCAGGGCTCAAGGTTTGCAAGCTCGGAGCAAGGCGCTCTTACAAGCAAGGAATGAGGTTTTGAACTTCAGCTCAACAAGCCCAATGAGGGCAGGAATCTAGGTCCTATTTATACTGCGAAACATATCCTCAGGCTATGGCTGCCTGGTGAACAAAGGTCTTGATCAGGGGTAGGCAACCTTTTTGAGCCGGGGGCCAGGTTGCTGTCCCTCAGACAACTGGGGGGGCCGAAGCCAAATAAATAAATAAATAAACAAATATTTTTTATAAATAAATAAATAAATAAATTTTTTAAAAAAATTAAATAAATAAATAAATAAACCGGGACAAATGTGGGACAAAAATTTCAAATGGAGGACACTTTTTTAAAAATGGAGGACATGCTAAAAAATTGCTGATTTTTTTAAAAAATGTTAATATAAATGCAACAGTCAGGAGCACTTGTTATCAGCTTTGGCAGATACGCCAGCTGCGCCCCTTCCTGGAACTGGGAGACCTTGAAACAGTAGTACATGCGCTGGTCACCTCTCGATTGGACTTCTGTAATGCGCTCTACATGGAGCTACCCTCGTGCCAAGTTCGGAAACTTCAACTTGTACAAAATATGGCAGTCAGGTTAATTACAGGCACTTCTCGTAATGATCACATAACAATGGTTTTGAAATCCCTTCACTGACTGCCAATTAGTTTCCGGGCAAGGTACAAGGTGTTGGTGATTACCTTTAAAGCCCTACATGGCTTGGGTCCAGAATACTTAAGAGATCGCCTACTTCCATACTGTCCGTCCCGCACTCTAAGGTCCTCAGGGAAGAATCTATTTCAGCCAAAAAAATCTAGACTAACCTCAGTTACCCAGAGGACCTTCTTCACTGCTGCTCCGAAGGTATGGAATGACCTGCCGAAGGAGATCCGCCACATTTCTACTCTTACAGCCTTTAAGAAGTCTCTTAAGACGGATCTCTTCCGGCAGGCCTTCCCTACCTAGTTGCTCTCCCCGTTTAATTAAATAATTAAATCATTTTTAAAATAAATAAATAAATAAATAAACTGGGACAAATGTAGGACAACATTTTCAAATGGTGGACACTTTTTTTAAAAAAGTGG
>NW_024807890.1:0-3509 GCF_019175285.1 Sceloporus undulatus | reverse complement strand
ATCTTGCCAAGGAAACCCCATGACAAGTTGCAAAGAATACAAAAGGCACTTGGCAGGAGCTAGGAACAGGATAGGAGCAGGTAGAAGTAAGGAGATTATCTCCCAGAGAAACTTTGGGCAGAAACTTTGAAAACGGGTGTTATCGCCTCTGTGCCCAGTCTGGGAAAATCCCATTCTTTCAAAAAGTATGCTGGAGAGGTATGGACCAAGTACAAGATGCCAAGATCCGTATGGGGTGCCTCTGGATTGGGCACGGAGCCATGCAACAGCACAGTTTCAGCCTATGCCAAGGCTGAGAGGAAAGGCAGTGCAATAATCTCCTGAGTTTAAACCAATTTGCTTCTCAAGGGGAAAGTGAAAATACAACAATAGGAAGCTGCATTACAGCACATCATTTCAGGCCTGAACAGACAGGCCAAAGTAAAGCTGCTTTGGGTCACTTTGGAGGTATGCTGTTTCAATGACAAATGCATCTTAAGAGGCCAGAAGCTGCACTCCAGTCCTTAGGACTCTTAGGATGCATGCATCATTTAAACAACATACCTCGAAAGTGACCCGAAACAGCTTTATTTTGGCTTGTCTGTTCAGGCCCATCATCATTCCCTCTAGCTCAGTATTATCTTCTCTCAGTGGCAGTGGCAGAGCCATTCTGGTTTTAAACTCAAGGCATTTTGTATGCAAAGGGCACATTCTGTTGCCACGGAGTTGCAACCCTTCTGCTGGACCTTTTGAAATCCCAAAGCTTGGCGTTGCTGCAATGTATTTATGGAAGGCTAATTTAGTGTCCAGCAATAATAGTCAACCTGCTGTCTTCAAAACCTTTCCTCTGTGTTCTTGTAAAAAGAGAAAAGGAGAGAACCCAAACATTATACTCCAAATACATAATAAATAAATACATTACAAGGTTGAAGAGGCAAGAACCGAGGGCACAAGGTGGGGATGAAAAAAAATGGTTTCTAGGAATGTGGTAGAGAATTATAAAAAGACATGGAAATACCAAGAATGAAGGGTCTACAAAAATCTTGATCCGTATAAATAAAGCTAAATCCAAAATCCACAGGCAGGCAATACTTACACTGCAAGGTAGGCAAAGTTCTTGTACTGCAACTCCTATCAGCCCTGACCATCATGGCTAATAGTGAAGGATACGGAAAGTTATAGTTAATAATATCTGGAGGGACATATTTGACTGAGCCCTGGTGGCGCAGTGGTTAAATGCCTGTACTGCAGCCATTCACTCAAGACCACAAGGTTGCGAGTTCAAGACCAGCAAAAGGGCCCAAGCTCGACTCAGGCTTGCATCCTTCCTAGGTCGCTAAAATGAGTACCCAGACTGTTGGGGGCAAATTAGCTTGCATTGCTAATTAGCTTACTTGCTGTTCACCGCTATGATCCTTGGAATAGCGGTATATAAATAAAACAAATTATTATTATTATTATTATTTATTGCAACCAGTTATAATTCCATAATAATGTGCAAGATTTGAAGTTCTTTTAACTGAAGTTCTTATAATTCCATAATAATGTGCAAGAGTTGAAGTCCATTATAGTGAATGGTGTTGTTGTTTTAAATGGGGGAAGGAATATGGAAGCCCTAACATTTGGCAAAATATTAACCTTGAGTCCTATAGTTAAACCTAGCTCCAAAGCAGAATGGTCTCTGATTGATGAATTGGAGATAGATGTGCAGGACTCCGATTATATCTAACAAAGCCTTCAGAGATGAAGGCAAAATGGTGGATCCTCATCTCAGGAAACAGAAGGCAGGTAGCAGTTCAGGCATCTACCTGATGTATACAGAGCCTAAAGATTTTGGTTAGCAGGGAAGCACTGGCTGAGCAAAGTCCTATATTGAATTCAACATCCTGTTTGTTGGCTGCAGGTTTGGAAGTTAAAAAATGACCCCAAATCCCTTTTGAAATACAGTGGGCCCTTGGCATCTGCTGGGATTTGATTCCAGGACCCCTGTGGATAGCAAATCCCATGGATGCTCAAGTCCCATTAAACACAATGGCATAGTAAAATGGGGTGCCCTATATAAAATGGCAAAACCAAGGTTTGCTTTTTGGAATGTATATTTTTGGGAACATTTTCAATTTGTGGAAGCTTGGATCTGTGGATAAAAAAAATCCATGGCTATGGAGGGCCATCTGTGCAACTATTTTAGTACGTTCCTTTGAAAACGTTCTGCTTTGATATTCGGTGGGGGAATGGAAGTATCCCCGTGATAGCAATAAGTGATTTTTGTTGCACTGACTATGCAATCCTAAACATTATCTATGTGGAAGTAAGACCCTTTAAGCTGAATTGGGTTTGCTCCCAGGTAAACAGCTACAGGATTGCAGCCTGAGGAGTGTGTGACTTGAAATGCAAAAGCCATAATATCTGGAGGGACATACTTGACTGAGCCCTACTTTATTGCAATCAGTTATAATTCCTGCCAAGGATGCCTGTTACGGGTGGAGTCTCCTTCTTTGCGGGGGGGGGGGGGGGGCTTTAAGCAGAGGCTTGATGGCCATTTGTTGGGGATGCTTTGATTGTGAGTGCCTGCATGGCAGAATGGGGTTGGACTGGATGGCCCTTGGGGTCTCTTCCAACTCTATGATTCTAGGTTGGCTCAACCAGAGACTGCTGCTCCCTTGGCCACAGTGGCCATTCCTCCAGCAGTTACTACTTGCTTATGTATTCCTTTTCTATAACCAAGAGCCCAATTACAGTGGGCAGTTCACAAAACAGGAGGGATCCCATAAAATGTAAGCATACAACGGAATGTAGAAACTAAAACAAACAAAAAATAGTCGGACGGTTACAGACAGGGACTGTGGCTAATGCGTGTCAGGTTAAGCAAAGGCTGTACTATCAGTGTTGTGTTAGGTGCTAGTTCAAACACACTCTTTAGGTCTCCATTCATTGATATTTACTCTATATTCTCATGTATAAGTCTATAAATTTTAGTCCAAAAATCAATCCAAAAAACTGGTTCATTTTATCCATGAGTCAGTGGAAGTACTGTACCTTAAAACTCTTATCCAAATAGGAACCAAAGCTATAACCGTGTTAGTCTGTCAATTTAGCAAGATCTTGTAGCATCTTTGAGACTAACTGAAAGAAAGAAGTTGGCAAGGATGACCTAATTAATGGAGTGCAAGTGGTGGGATCCTTAGGTGGAAGTGACCATGTTCTCTTGGAGTTTGTTATACAGTGGAAAGGAGAAGCCAGGCATAGTCAGACACGCATCCTAGACTTTTGGAGAGCAGATTTTGGTAAACTTAGAGAAATACTGGGGGTGATCCCATGGTCAGGAACACTAAAAGAGAAGGGAGTTCAGGATGGATGGGAGTTTCTCAAAGGAGAGATACTGAAGGCACAATTTCAAAGTGTTCCAGTGAGAAAGAAAAAGGGGAGATGTCTCAAGAAACCAGGATGGATGACTAAGGAACTTTCAGCCGAGCTAAGTTTGAAACGGAAGATGTATAAGAAATGGAAAAAGGGGGAAATCACAAAAAAGG
>NW_024807889.1:0-3509 GCF_019175285.1 Sceloporus undulatus | reverse complement strand
CAGTGCGATAAAGTTCACAGTCTACACCCTCAAGTGCTGACTTGCAGTTTGTTTCAGAACTGTTTCAGAACTGTTTAATTGGCCAGTTTTCCTCCCTATCTAAAAGCTGTCATGATTTAAGGATGGGTTTGGAAATATCCCTAAATGTACAAGTTGGGTATATAGAAATGATTCAATACTGTGCAAACTTACTTCAGAAACATGGGTTATACAATTCCTCCCACCAGATTTTGCAACTAGTGGAATCTATTTTCTGCAAAAGTGGTCCCTGTGTGTATATATATACCCATTATGCTATGGTGCATCACCCTTGCTTTTTTACCTTTGTATCCTGGAAAATCACCAACATTGTTTGGTGCAATTTTTGGTGTTTTAATGAGGAAACAAAGGTTAGTGGAATCATGGTTTCTAAGTCCTACAATATTCAGCACTGGCCAGTCCTCACCTGGAGTACTGTGTTCAGTTCTGGGCACCTCATTTTAAGAAGAATATAGATAAATTGGAGTCGGTTCAGAGAAGGACAAGAATTATAAGAGCCACGAAGAACAAAACATATGAGGAAAGGTTGAAGGAGCTGGGCTTGTTCAGCTTAGTGAAGAGAAGACTGAGGGGTGACATGATTGGATTTTTAAATACCTTAAGGGCTGTCACAGAGAGAGGAGAGAAGGTTTAATCTCTGCTGCCCCAGAGGGTAGGAGCAGGTGTAACAATTTAAAGTTACAGGAGGGCAGAGTTTGATTGAGTATTTGAAGGAACTTCTTGACATTAAGATTCAGCAATGTAACCAATTGCCTAGAAAGGTGGTGATATATCCTTCTCTGGATATCTTCAAAAATTGGCTAGATAGCTACCTGCTGGGGATGATTTAGCAGGAGCCCTTGCACTGAGCAGGAGGTTGGACTTGATAGACCAGGAGGCCACTTACTTCTCTATGATCTTATTATTATTAACCAAATAATTTTGGTATAAACAGTAAATAATTTTGGTATAAACAGCTTGGTTCCAACTTTGGTTGATACGCCAAGTGTGTCCCTACCTGGACCGAAAGGACTTTGAAGCAGTGGTACTTGCACTGGTAATCTCTCGCCTTGATTTCTGTAATGCGCTCTACATGGGGCTACCCTTGTACCAAGTTTGGAAGCTTCAATTAGTACAAAATGCGGCAGCTAGATTGGTCACTGGTTCTTCGAAATCTGACCATATACTGTAACACCTATTTTGAAAGATCTTCATTGGCTACCTACTAGCTTCCAGGTGCAATACAAGGTGTTGGTTATCACCTATAAAGCCCTACATGGCTCGGGCCCGAGTTACTTAAAGGAACGCCTTTCCCTGTATAATCCGTACCACACTCGAACCTCCAGAAAAAATCCGTTGGAAGCACATCCAACCAGACTGGTCTCAACTTCCCAAAGAACCTTTACCTCAGTGACTCCTAAATTATGGAACAACCTCCCGGAAGAGATCCGTCTTATTACCTCCTTAGAGGATTTCAAGAAGGAAGTTAAGACGGATCTCTTCCGGCAAGCCTATCCACCCAATCTTCTGTAACGACATCATTCACTCTTCTATCCAGGATCAGAACATTTTCTCTCATAAATGTTGACTGCACAGTTTTTAACTGTTTTAATGTTTGAAATTATATGTTTTATTCTTGTATTTTATTGTTTCTGTTGGGTTGTAATCCCGCCTCGATCCACCTGGGAGAGGCGGGAAAATACAAATAAATGTTGTTATTATTATTATTATTAAATAATCTTGGTATAAACAGAAAAGCACTGGCCTGGGGCTGATTTTAGGGCACAGGAGAGCAAAGCGTCCACATGCTCCCAAGCCCTACTGCATTGTCTGGGCACCATCATGGCTCACCCCCATCCACGCGGGGGCTGCCATGTTGATATATGCATGGCGCAGCATCCAAACGGCGCCACACCACGCCCCACAGATGTCATCGTTGCACACAAGGATGTTTGCTGTGGCCTCCTCCGTCTTGCCGCCCCTTTCTGCCCATCTGTATCCCCCCTAAGCTTTGGGGGGATATGTCTGTGTCTGTAATATAAGGAGTAAAGGCTGAAGGGTTTTGTCTGAATTTTTAATAGTGCACATGCTCAGCCTGAAAGTCACCCCACATACATCCCCATGGCTATCCACACTGGGAGACCATGAACCTCACTGGGAGACCATGTACAGTCGGCCCTTCTTATACATGGATTTTTTATACACAGATTCAAGCATACACAGTTTGAAAATGTTCAAAAATGTATACATTTCAAATTTCAAACCTTGATTTTCCATTTTTTTGTAAGGGACACCATTTTTCTATGTTATTATATGTAATAAGACTTGAGCATACATGGATTTTGTTATACATGGGGGATCTTGGAACCAAACCCCAGCGTATAACAAGGGTCCACTGTATTGGTTTGTGCTTTTAAAAAAAGGTTCTGTTACCATGTCCAGTTTTGGGAGGCATCCTAGAGTCTTAAAAATCTTTCATGAACCACAAAGTAGATTGTATGGTGGGGAAGAAGTATAAAGAATGGGAAAAGAGTTGAGAAGATAAAAAGATAAATGGGGGGGGGGGGGGTTTAACCTTTGGAAATCAATGGTGGATTTGGCTTTCAGGCGGAGGTGTATATCATTAACAGCAGCATCAGCATCAGAAATAATAGCCAAAATCTCCCCATAATAAAATCTAAATGTAAATTTTAAACTGAAATTTAAAATAACATTTTAACAATAGCTAATAATATTTTGTTTATGAATTGCAAGTAACAGTTCATCTAGTGATTCAACTTTTTGTAAACAATACTAATAGTAACACAATATCACTTTTTATTAGTGTTTTAAACTCTGATTACTTAGGAGAACTGCCATCACTCTAGTTTAATATGGTTTAAGTTTAGTAGATGTATTTGCTTGTCCCATATTTATATAAATTCAGATAACTAGGTTGTCTTTTCTGTTAAGGATTAGGCATGAAACTTCAGTTTAACTAAAATGCTTTTAAATCAAAAGAGATTCCTGCAGTTTTGCTTAACTAGCATCCAGCTTGCTTTCAGAAGTAGTTACTAACCTAGGGCTCAGTAAAAATGGCCTCTCCAATATTTCCCATGCCGTTGTTACTCAGGAATAGCAGGTAACAATATGGAAAGAGTTTATCAGAAAATGCTGTTCTCAGACATTTTTGCTTATTCATTGTTGAACTAGACACTGTTGTTTTAGTTTATATTAGGGAAAGTGATGGATGAAGATAGGATGACTTGAAGGTGTAGGGAGTAGCCCATTAATAATGTTAAAATGCTTAAAATATCAAGACTGGATCTACAGTTGCCCTTGGAATTCTCCACTTTAATCAACAGTGGCATCTTGTGGATTGAGATGGCGGGGGAAGTACATCTCCCTGAAGTGTGCCTCCTGCTCTATAAGAGAATAAAGATGGGAAGACCACTGTGAACATTGTTCTGTTGAGGAGGAGTGGTGCTTACGTTCCTCCAGTCCAAGAAAAA
>NW_024807888.1:0-3509 GCF_019175285.1 Sceloporus undulatus | reverse complement strand
GTTCCGCCGCCGCGTTCGTAACCCGAAAATCTTCGTAAGCCGAAAAAGCCATAGGCGCTAATAGCGAAAGCCGCGATTTCGTGCGAAAAAGCGCCGAAAAGCACCAAAAAATTTTTCGTAACCCGAAATAACCTTCGTAACCCGGAACAGTTTTTTTCAATGGATTTTTTTCGTAACCCGGAAATTTCGTAAGGCGGCGCATTCGTATCCCGGGGTACCACTGTACTTAATTTTACACATGGTGATCCTCCCATTTGTCTATAGACCAATATAAGTCTATTAATAAACAACCTAGGACAAATAAAAACAAAATCTCAGTGGAGATTGTGTGTGTGTGTGTGTGTGTGTGTGTGTGTGTGTATGTTTCATTTAATCTTCGGCCCATGACAACCCATTTTTGGTAGAGTTGGGGCAGGGACAGACGATCTATCTTAACTTGTGGTTTCTTCCTTTAATTTTAAATTGATTATCAGTTGAGAACAACATTCTCAGCTTTAATCTAATCTCACTAGTATCATCTTGACCATCTAAAGCAGTGATGGCGAACCTATGGCACACGTGCCAGAGGTGACACTCAGAGCCCTCTCTGTGGGCACATGTGCCATTGTCCCAGCACAGAATTTGCCAGAGTTTGTTACTAGAAAGCCAGAGGGACATGGCACTTTGCAATAAATAAGTGGGTTTTGGGTTGCAGTTTGGGCACTCAGCCTCGAAAAGGTTCACCATCACTGATCTAAAGCATTATCTTAAAACTTCAATCCTTTTAGCGTTAACAAGCATTATTTAATTTAAGACAGTCTTCCTAAACTCTTAGGCCAACTTTAAGGATCACAATATGTAAGTCTCCCCCACCTTAGACACTTAAAATTTTCCTTAACACCTTTACCTTTAACTTTTTATCACATTTTTCTAAACTCATTTTCTCAAAATATAAACTGAGCACAACACAGTCTGTCTATAGTTTGATCTAACAGTATCAACAGCAAGTTGACAGAAGTTGTAATTCCAATTTAGAAACATAACAGCTTAAACAACACATGAATAAAACACTTAAAACACGTTAAAAAACCATGTATGCTCGAGCTCCATTGAAAACAATGGGGCTCGTGCATGGTGTGGTGTGCGGCAGCACACGTGCATCACAGGCGCACACCCCATTACTCTTATTGGCATGTGCCACCCCTTGTGCCCTGTGCGCTCTTGCGGGCTCCTTGGTGGCTTTCAGCGTATGCTAAAAGCCGCATATGGTGCATCCGTGTATGACGCAGGCACACTGTATAATTCAAGGTGCTGGTCATTACCTATAAATTCTTATTTGGCTTGGGTTACATAAAAGACTATATGGCCTCTTATCAGCCTGCCAGAGGTTTCATATCTTTGGAGAAGTGGCTGCCTTTGGAAAGTGCTTGGAAACATCAGTGGGCCAAAATGTAGTTTTTTAATGATAGCTTATATGTGTTTTTTTTAAATATTATCTCCAATTGATTTTCGCTATATTCTGTTTAAACTCACATTGTAAGCCACCTTGGGTGGCAGAATATACATCAAAGAATAAAATAAACCAAGTTGTCACCATGTCAGAGTCTCCAAATACAAAGCAGATTATTCTTCTCCATCAGTTTTGTAATACAGAAGCAATTTATGAATTTGGCAGTATGTATCAGGGAGGTATATCCCACGGAGCTTTTTGGTGGTTTCCGAAGTGATTGCACTTCCAACGATGCGTTTTCACGTTGTAAAGTGACTGTGTTATCAGACACCATTGATTTCTATGGAAGCTGCTTGCACGGTGCTTCTGCAGTGATTCCAAAGTGACCCCTCATTTTGGTAAAACTGGAAAAAAAAGTGACTTCACAGAATTCGCTTCCAGGCTCACTTCGATTGCACTGCGAATTGGTCTGGTGTGGAAAAGCACTCCGATACCCCTTGGCCCCTGCGTCCTGCTCCGTCATTCCCCTCCTCCTTCTTCATGCCATCTCTTCTCTGTCAACCAGCTGATTCCATCCTCCCCTGCGTCCCCTGCATCCCCCTAGACCCTGATCTGCTCCCCTCCTTCAGCCTCCCACCAATCCCATCATCCTTGCCTTCTCCTAGACCCCCATCTGCTCCCCTCCTTCCACCAATCCCATCATCCCCTGCCTTCTCCTGCATCCTGATCCTGGCCCCAGGGACCCCCAGAGACCTATCCCATCATCCCCTGACTGCTCCTGCATTCCGATCCTGGCCCCAGGGACCCCCAGCAAGCTATCCCATCATCCCCTGCCTTCTTCTAGACCCCAATGAAGGATGACAGCTAAGGAGGGGGCAGGGAAGGAGGGCAGCGTCCAGAGCCCCACTGAGCATTTGCAAGGGGGCTGATTCGAATCGTTGACCCCTCACAGTATGCTCTAGTGTGGTAATACAATGTGCACTCACTCCCCTTTGCTTGAATCCGCATCACGTGACTTGCTTGGAATCGAACTGACTTTTCTTGCCCCTCACTTCAGAAGGACAACAGAAAGGCAACCAGGTATGGAAAAACATGACATTTTAACCTCAATCCGCATTGCTAGAGAGGAGTGACTCTGGATCTGGTGTGGAAAAACACCACACTTTGCATTGCTAGAACAGGAGTGACTGCGGATCTGAGCTGCAACCCCCCCCCCATGTGTGATAAGGTCCAAAGTTGTATCATAAGCTTTCAAATACTTGGTCTGCTTCGCAGATACAAGTAGACCAAATCTAGGAAAGCTTCTGCTATAACTTCATTTGCATAGTTAGTCTTAAAGGTGCTACAAGATCCCTTTGCATATAAATCCAAGTTTGGCACAAAGTTACTTGAGGGGGTACTGGAAATAGTCTCAATTCAAAAATCTCTGTTTAGGTTTCAGAGCCATTTGGCCCTCATTCAGAAAGTTACCCACCTGGCAAATATTTTTGTACAGTTGAGGACCAAGTACTCAGTATTCTTCTCTGCTCCTCACCTTTAGTGATATATGTTTTGTGATGTTTTTATATGGATTCTTCCCTCTGCATCAAGTAGTGAGAGTACAAGATTGCCTACATTAGTCAAATTACTGCTCCACTGAAGAACCAAAGGACAACTGTGGGTACAAACTGGGGCATTTACCCTGCCATTAAAATGAGAGTCATGTGGATACTGTAGATCCTTGTCCTTAGGTAAGAGTCCTGCCAAAAACACTGAAGAGTTTAAGAGATGTTGAACAGGCACATCCTGCAATCAGTAGGTAATATGATCTTGTTTTCTTTAGCTTAGTTGAAAAACAGGATTTTTGGTCATGTGGAATTTGAGTATGTTGCATAAATTCAAATACACCAATTGCAGGAAGGTTCTTTGCCAAACTCCCTTATTTGTAAACAATTTGTATTGTTAGGTCTTTTTGATCCTTGGAAAGCGAAAATTAGAAAATGAAGACTTGTGTTCTTATTAAGAGAAATCTTTAATTTTCAAAAAGACAATATAAAGGCACAATCTAGATTAACCGATTTATTTCAGCATAACATTATGT
>NW_024807887.1:0-3509 GCF_019175285.1 Sceloporus undulatus | reverse complement strand
GAATCCTGTTCTTCCAAATCCTAGTTGAACACTCAAACCACTACACCACATTGAGTCTTTAAAACAAATAAAAAAGGGGTTTGCTCAGTAAGATTTATTCACAAGACATATCCCTCTACTTCCCTCTAAGGCTGAGAAAGAGTCAGCCACTGGGGTTAACTACAGAGAGGATTTGAACCTATGCCTCCCTGGGTCCTAGTCCAACTCTCAAACCACTATGTGAAGCTGCCTCTCCAGGAAGATTTTGTCAGAGGATGTTTGCTATTGCTTTCTTCTGAGGGTGAGATAGTGTGGCCAGCCCATGGTCACCCAGTGGAATTTTGTCATGGTGCATGGATTCAAGCCTGGTCTCCAGGTCCTACAACACTCAAACCACCGCACCATGATGGCTTGATAGAGCCACTCTTTGTGGGTTGTTGTATGCCTTCAAGTCATTTGTGATGCAAGGTGATCTTATCATGGGGTTTTTCTGGGACTGAGAGTGTGACTCGGCCAAGGTCACCCAATGGGTTCCTGTGACCAAGCTGGGAATCGAAACCTGATCTCCAGAGTCACAGTCCAATGCTGGAACCACTACACCACATTGGTTCCCTCCCTGTAATATATCGCCTACTTTAAATATCTGAAAGGATGGCATGTGGAAGATGTAGCCAGCTTGTCTTCTGCTGCTAGGCTAAGACTAGAACATGAACCAATGGATTCAAATCAAAAGAAAAGAACCTCCACCTGAACATTAGGAAGAAGTTCTTGACAGTAAGAGCTGTTTGCAGTGGAATGGATGGTGGAGTCTCCATCTTTGAAGGTCTTTAAGCAGAGGTCGGGTGATCATTTTTTGACTGCGTTTACAGTATTCTGCATGACTGAAAGGGGTTTGGCTGGATGAACCTTGTGATCTTTCCCATCTCTGCAATTCTATGATTCTACTTTTTGGAGGTTTTTTTTTAAAAATAGAGGGTGGGTGGGCATCTTTTAGGAGTGCTTTAGTGGCATGGCAGAAAGGGGTTGGTCTGGGTAACCCTTGGGGTCCCTTCCAACTCTAGGATTGGGAAAGAATGTCTTGATTGTAAGAGCTGCTCAACCATTGGAACAGGTTGCTTTGGTGGTCTCTCCATCTTCCGAGGTCTTTGATCAGAGGTTGGATTGGACTGTGACTCTGGAGACCAGCTTTGAATCCCTGCTCAGCCATGAAACCTCACTGAGAGACCTTGGCATAGTCACATGCTCTTAACCTCAGGCGAAGGCAATGGCAAACCTCCTCCGAACAAATCTTGTCAAGAAAACCCATGATAGGTTTGTTGTAGGGTTGCGCATAAGTCAGAAATAACTTGGAAGCGCACAACCACCAGAAGAGTGGTGTATGCCTGCATACCAGGGGGCTGGACTAGGTGGCCCTTGGGAACCCTTCCAACCCTATGATTAGGATGAACATATTGACTAGAAGAGCTGTTCAACAGTGGAAGAGACTCCCCTGGAGGATGATGGCTTCTCCAACTTTGGAGGACTTTAAGCACAGTTTGGAGGGGTATCTCCCAGGTGTGCTTTAGTGGTACATTCCTGCATGGCAGGGAATTGGACTAGATTGCTTTTAGGGATAATGTCCAACTCTGTGAATGTAAGCACCATGCGGACCTCCATCTTTGGTCTTTGGTCAGAGGTTGGGCAGCCCCTTTCAGGATTGCTTCAATGTGCATCCCTGGCATGGCAGGGGGTTGGAATAGATTACCCTTAGGGATCCCTTCCAGCAAGATGAATGTACGCATTATGTGGATCTCCATCTATGGAGCCCTGGTGGCGCAGTGGTTAAAAGCCTGTACTGCAGCCACTCACTCAAAACCATAAGGTTGCGAGTTCAAGATCAGCAAAAGGGCTCAAGCTTGACTCAGGCTTGCATCCTTCCAAGGAGATGGCTAAAATGAGTACCCAGATTGTTGGGGGCAATTAGCTTACAGTTGTAAACTGCTTAGACACTGCTTAGGCGGTATGAAGCGGTATATAAATGAAGCTTGTTTGTTTAAGCAGAAGATGGATGGCCCTCTTTCAGGAGCTCTTTAGTAATGTCTTCCCGCATTGCATGATGTAGAACTAGATGACCCTTAGGGATCCCTTCCAATTGTATGAATGTAAGCACTATGTTGGGTGGCCCTCTTTCAGGAGTGCTTTAGTTGTGTCCTCCTGCATGGCAAGGTATAGAACTAGATGACCCTCAGGGATCCCTCCAACTCTATGTAGCACTATGCAGACCTCAATCTTTGGAGGTCTTTAAGGAGGTTGGGTGGCCCTCTTTCAGGAGTGCTTTAGTGGTGCCTTCCTGTGTAGCACTAGATGACCCTTGGGGGTCCCTTCCAACTCTATGAATGAAAGTGATACAGTATGTGGATCTTCATCTTTGGAGGTCTTCAAGCAACAGCAAACAAATACATTTCCATTTCTTTCAGCAGAGGCTGGAAGGGGGCATCTTTCAGGGGTGCTTTAGGGGTGCATCTCTGCATGGCAGGGGGTTGGGATAGATGATCCCTGGGGGTCCCTTCTAGCAATAGGATCCTATGAAACCCAAGCTTGCTTAGCTCCCAGCCCTCCCCAGCTTCTCTCTCTCCATTGCTTGCCTTTTTCTCCTCTTGCCGGCTGCTGAAATAATCCACACACCAGCTGCCTCTCTCTTTCTCTCCCTCCCTTTCCCTCCATCTCCTTCCACTCCCCCCTTTCCTCCTCCTCCTTCCCCCCTTCTCTCTCCTTTCTTTTTTTCTATAACTCAAAAGCTTGTCAGCCTAGTTCCAGACTGCTGGCGCCAGGCTTCTCTCCGGGAAGGAGAAAGAAAAAGAAAGAAAGAAAAAAAGGAGAAAAGAAGGGAGGGGTGGAAAGAGAAAGAAAGAAAGAAAGAATGCAGAAAGAAAAGAGGAGGAATAAAAAACACCAGCATCCATCTGAACGCACCCAGATCAAAACCCTCCTTCATCTTCCCTGGAATAGTTCTTATTTTTAAATATGTTTTCCTCTTTCCTAGCAACCTAAAGGAAAAAAAAAAGAAGGGAAGGGGGAAAATAAAGCAAAAGAGGGAGATGGAAAGTGGTGACACGTGTGCCCCCATTCCCACGTGCAAGAGAATAAATAAAAGGGGGAAAAAATTGGGGTGTGTGTGTGTGTGCAAAGGCTGGGAAGCAAAGGAGAAAGGGGAGGTTTTGGAGGAAGAAAAATTCCCAAGCAAACAGGCGATCTATTATTTATCCAGAGAGATCAATTATTTAAAGCTGGAGGCTGCAGGGATAGAAAGAAAGAAAGAAAGAAAGAAAGAAAGAAAGGAGGAATCGAGGGATAGGTGTGGGGTGGAAAGGAGGGGGTGAAGGGCCTGACAGAGAAAGGAGGATTCTGGGGGGGAGGCTTTGTGGTGTGTTTGGAGGCAGATCCAGGACTTGGGTGGACTAGAATTCCTATTGCTAAGAGCTGTGGCTCTTTGCTGTGGACCCACTGCAATGCTGCTCATCCACTGCCCTGCTCAGGTCTTGCAAAGGCAG
>NW_024807886.1:0-3509 GCF_019175285.1 Sceloporus undulatus | reverse complement strand
TACAAAAAGCAAGCCTTAAAAAAAATCTAAGTGGGTGGGCGGGACTAGGAAAAAAAGAGTCTGGTGAGGACAGAGAATGGTCACTGACCAGAGAATACAGAGTTTTGAAAAGGGTGGGAAGGAAAATAGCAACTGAAAGGGCAGAATAGAATGGGATTTAGGAAAAGGGCCTTGCCGGCTGCACCCCTTGAACAGCAAAAACATCCCCCTTTGTTGGAGATTGCTTGTTGGGTAGATTTTAAATTGTTTCTAGCTTCTTAAATCTAGAATGATATCCGCATGTTATCCTTCTGCCTACATCCCAAATGTGAAAGAGAGAAACAATGGCACAAGTTAGATGTGAAACATGCAATTAAAAGGTTGATATTCAGGTCTGCTCTGACTTAAGGCAACTCTGTTTTCTTGGCAAAATTTATTCAGAGGATGGTTGCCATTGCCACCTTTTTAGACTGAAAGGGTGTGACTTGCCTAAGGTAAGCCAGTGGGTTTTTATGGGTGTGTAATTATCCAAACCCTGGCTCCTGGGGTCCTAGTCCAACTCCAAAAACACTACTACACCTGCTTCTCAGGTAAAATATCCTTGAGTGGAATGAACAATTTTAGACTGTCTGATGCAATCTTAATTTTCTTCCACTTATCTTCCATGAATGCCTTCATTTCTTCTGCCCTAGTCCATATTTGTTAGGCATTATAAAATTGACAAGAACATCTCGGCCTTTGGGTGAAAGACCCTGTCAGGACCTTCCCTTAAAGCCTCTGAAAATTTAAGCATTTGTCCTATAAAACCTGATTTTCAGTCACAATTACTTCAGCACAAAGGGTGTCAGAATTGGGAGCCTCTTCGCAGAGAGAATGATAGACCTATAATGAGATACACTTATACAGAATTAATCACTTGCTACAACCAATTTCAGGCTACTTTCCTCCACTGATGGAGAACTGGACTTACTCTAAAGTTCCTATTTTAGAAGTAGAGGGTAGTCTATCCCACCCAGATATTTACTCTCTGTGGTACTGAAGGTGTAGTTGGTCTGCTCTGTCAATATATGTAATCTGTATATAGTTTTAGGAATTTGTAAGTAGCTGTAGAATTATTCTTGTTTTTCAAGGCTTGTTAATCTGAAAGTGAGGGAGGGTCTCCTCCCAGGAAGGGGAAGATTAAAAAAAGACCCTGATGGCTGTCCTTGGCTTCTGGAATATTGAGGAGGGAGCAAGCTTTTTTTCTTCTGCTCCAGAGACTAGGACCTGGAGCAATGGATGCAAGCTCCAGGAAAAGAGATTCCACCTCAACATTAGAAGGAACTTCCTGACAGTAAGGGCTGTTCGACAGTAGAACAAACTCCCTCGGAGTGTAGTGGAGTCATCTTCCTTAGAGGTCTTTAAACAGAGACTGGATGGACATCTGTCGGGGATGCTTTGATTGAGATTTCCTGCATGGCAGGGGGTTGGACTGGATGGCTCTTGCTGTCTCTTCCAGCTCTATGATTCTATGGAATGGAGAGGAGAAATAAGCAATTCTACACTACCCTCCATTCCATTGCTGAAAAAGGAACTCCATAGTAAGTCCAATTTTTAATTTCCTTCTATAATCCACCTTCATTTCAAGCCAGTTCACTTTATGGATGAACTGTTTCTTGAACTTTGCCATGTTCAACATGTTTTCCATAGATTAAACCTGGGCAATCATGCTGCATCTCACCCCACCCATGCCAAATCATAGCTTCTGTAATATACTGAGACACTTGGGAAAATAATATCTTGTGAGGTCTTTTTGTTTCAGCTCCATATAGCCAAGGAGTACCTTGCATGACCCTGCTATATTGATAGGTAAAACTGAGTGGAACTAGATAAACAAACGTAGGATTGATTACTGAGAAGATGGTTCATCTCTCTTTGATATTTAGTCATAATCTTTACATCTTGTCCTACTTACCTGAGGCTCCAGAATAATGTTCCACTTGTCAAATTCTTGAAGGTCTGCTTTCTGTTTCTGATTAGAAGCCTTTAACTTGAGTTTTGGATTTATACAGTAGTGCATAGCCTCCTTCCTGGATCATTGTGCTTGACCCACCCATTTACTTTCCTTCATGAAATCTACTTTGATAAGTCCTTTCTATACTTAGGTAGCTCTTTCCTGGCATCTAGGTAGCTTTTCATTTGTTTCACAATGAAACAAATGATAATACATTAAAACGCCTCTACTTAAAAAGATATGGTCCTTAATTTAAAAAAATCAATCATGGTTGATATGATTCATGAAATCATATGAAGGACTTCATGAAACAATGTGGTCTTTACAGATTACCTAACTGAGTGGAACAAACAAAGATTTCCATGGGGAGAGATTCAACATTTAGCGATAGGTGTTAAAAAGGCTCTGTCCTATGTTGCCATTGCCTGTATTTTTGGTAGCGATACAATACAGTGGTACCCCGGGATACGAAAGCACCGCGTTACGAAATTTCCGGGATACGAAAAAATTCGGTAGGAAAAAACTGTTCCGGGTTACGTTTTTTTTTCCGGCTTACGAAAAATTTTTTTGGTGCTTTTCGGCGCTTTTTCGCACGAAATCGCGGCTTCCAGCGCTAGCGCCTATGGCTTTTTCGGGTTGCGAAAGATTTCGGGTTACGAAGGGCGCCGCGGAACGGATTATTTTCGTAACCCGGGGTACCACTGTATTAAGTAACGTCACTGCTGAACATGAGGTTTCACATGAGAAAATGTGGCTGTTTACCTATGATTTAAGCAGTATAAAGTTTTAAAGTTTTGTTGGACCCACTGCTGAAAAAGCCTTCCCTGGATTCTCTGGACCTTAATAATTACAGACCAGTATCAAATCTTCCCTTTTTAGGTAAGGTGATCGAAAAGGCTGTTGCCTTCCAACTCCAGGCAGTCTGAGATGACAAACACTTCCTTTATCCATTTCAAACTGGCTGCAGGGTAGGATCTGGAGTTTAGACTGCTGTCATGGTCACCTTAGTGGATGGTATTTGCCTGAGCATTGACAAGGAGAATATGTCCCTTTTGGTGCTCTAGACCAGGGGTTGGCAACCTTTTTGAGCCGGGGGCCGGGTTGCTGTCCCTCAGACAACTGGGGGGCCAAAGCCAAAGAATAAATAATTAAATAATTTTAAAAATAAATAAATAAACCGGGACAGATGTAGGACAAAATTTTCAAATGAAGGACACTTTTTATAAAAAAATGGAGGACACACAAAAAAATTTGCTGATTTTTAAAAAAATGTTAATATAAATGCATGTTTCGGAGGCTTCTATAGACAATTGCCCCCCTTGCCTGCCGCTTGCCCCCCCTTGCCCGCCTCCTCCTGATAGGCCAAAGGCCCCACGCCCTCATGCCTGAGGCCAAAGGCTCCGGCGGCAATCGGCGGCAGAACTGGGCTGGGGCTGGTCCCAAGGCCTTACTGGGCTGCATCCGGCCCACGGGCTGCAGGTTGCCTACCTCTGCTCTAGACCCTCTTAGCAGCGTTTGATACCGCTAAGTATCCTTC
>NW_024807885.1:0-3509 GCF_019175285.1 Sceloporus undulatus | reverse complement strand
TATATAAATTGCTGATTGAGAATGACAGTCTGGGAGAATTTAAAAGTTAGTGGATATGTTCAAAGTATCACCTACTCTGTAATTTGAGTAGATTTAGGAAGGGAGTCTGTTTGGGTTCACAGAGAACTGTGTTACTGCATGTCTATCTAAATATCAAGAACATTAAGAGGGAGAAATGAGTCTTTCTGAGATGCCCAGTTTCCTGTAAGTGGTGAACCCAGAAGTCAAGCCAAAAGAAGGATATAGTCTATAACTAGGCATATATAATACTCATTCATGTGTTAAATACAGGTAGTGCAGACATATTAAATCTCTACAGCAGCACAGCTAGTATCATAGCAGAACCATTCCTCCATATGTTTTTAAATTATGCAGTCTCACAGCAACTCATTCTAAAATTTTCCCCATAATGACCATGAATCAAAAAGAGTGCATTTCTCAACACACACAACTGCTCCTGAATTGTACAGCAGCAGTAGTAGCCATGGCATTCTAGAAAGCTGACTTTTAGACTTTTTGGGGAAAAAAGATTGGTACATACCTGGGCCCTAAAACAAAGTACCTAGCAGGGTTCAAGGGACTACACTGACTTTCTACAGATTGACAGAAGTGGTGAAGAATCTGTAGGTTGCAAGGTGTTAGACTGCACCTAAATCATCCCCCACTATTAACCGTGTTGGCTGCAGATGATGATAACAGAGAAAAACACAGTGAGGAGGACAACAGGTGTCTCACCCTTGCTTACAACACACTCTGCCATGTATCTAGATTACCGCATTACACTCTTATAGCGCTGTCATTCCACTTTGACTGCTCTGGCTGCCTCCTGTTCCATTCTGGGATTTGCAGTTGAGAGAGGGACATTTAGAATTCTCAGCCAGGGAGCTCTTAGGCCTCACTGAACTACAAGTCTCAGAATGCAAGAGGAGGCAGCCAGAACAGTAAAAGTGGAACAGCAGCATTATAAGAGTGTAGTGCAGTAATCTACTTTGATACAGTTAATTTTAAATGTCTTATGGGTGCATTATGTCTAGAGAAAACAATAATATATTTTTGTTATAATCCTATTATTGCTCCCAAATGCCTTTAGGTGATTAATGTGTTGTTAAAAAGGTAGCATGTATATTGGTGTTGTTTTTTGTTTGTTTGTTTGTTTTAAATGCAAGTCTCCCACTGGGATCAGAAGAATAGCTTTACCGTGATCTTGAGATAAAGAAGCACTTCATCAAACAAAATAGGGAAGGGCCTGGGAACCATGCCCTATGAGAAACAACTTAGGGAGCTGGGTAT
Organism: Sceloporus undulatus; assembly: GCF_019175285.1. Lineage (NCBI taxonomy): Eukaryota > Metazoa > Chordata > Lepidosauria > Squamata > Phrynosomatidae > Sceloporus > Sceloporus undulatus. Next base: position 2,219 of record NW_024807885.1, on the reverse strand, counting down.
GTTTAGCTTGGAGAAGAGACTGTTAAGGGGTAATATGATAGCCCTGTTTAAGTATTTGAAAGGGTGTCACGTTGCGGATGGAACAAGCTTGGTTTTTTTTGCTGCTCCAGAGACTAGGGGGCTCGACAGACTGGCCAAAAGGGTGGGCTGGAGGCTCCTGTTTTTGCCCCTGAGGCAAAAACCGCAGCAGCCAAACCATGTGGCATCCCTATGCACCAAAAAGAACCTGCCAAAAGTGTGCATCAATGTTGTGAGCATGGCGCCGTGATGTGCAGATACTGCATTGTGCTTGCGTCATCATGGCGCCCCCCCGTGTGGATGGGAGGCCGCCGTGATGGCGCTGTCACCATGCGCTAGGTTTCAGGAGTGTGCGGTTGCTCCGTTCTTCCGAATCCTAATTTTGGCCCCAGGCTGCCGCAAAGCAGTGGTCTGTTTTGGATCTAGAACACAGAACAATGGATGCAAGCTACAGGAAAAGAGATTCCACCTCAACATTAGGAGGAACTTCCTGACAGTAAGAGCTGTTCTACAGTGGAACACATTCCCTTGGAGAGTGGTGGAGTCTCCTTCTTTGGAAGTCTTTAAATAGAGGCTGGATGGCCATCTGTCAAGGATGCTTTGATTGTGATTTCCTGCATGGCAGGGGGGTGGACTGGATGGCCCTTGTGGTCTCTTCCAATTCTATGATTCTATGAACATGACTGTTCCTCAGTTCATAGCATCATGATTCCATCAGATGTATAGAGAGATATTGCTTGTAGATATTAATAAAAGAGAGAGTAGTATGCCTCAATAACCTGAGCTAGATGATTGCTGTCTTGAAGGAAATATGAGCAAGGAACTCCTATATTAGATACCCCAACAATATAAAGGAATTAGTACTGGGTAATGTGTGTTCAATGTCATCTTTGATTATATATATAGTTTTATTACCAAATCTGCTGCTTTGAAGTATATTTGCCCTGCACATAATTTGTCCTATATTTGCTTTAAACTATGAACTGTCCTGCAGTTCTCAGTTTTCATAATGGCTGCTTACCTATTGGAGGTGGAACTTCATATTGGATAAGGCGTATAACTCAGGTGCTCATGCTCAACCTTTCAAATAAGATTCAGTCTTAAACATATAGCACTGAAGCTCAAGAGACCATTTCTTTTGCATGCTAGTGGTGATGCTACCCTTGTTGCAGTGTTGGGAATGATTAAGCTTTGAGGTGTTCAATTCTTAGAAGCCTTATTTACCATGCTGATGCTGAGAGATTTTAGGAACTGTAATCCAAAACATCTGGAGGATCGAAGTTTTCTCATGCCAACCGTATGGGTTGCTCCCAATGCAACAGACGTCAAACTGCTAATATTGGTTCTAGTCCTTTGAAGAACATGAAAGGAAAGGTTAGAAAAAGAGCCAACAGGCAGATGAGGAATCTCTCCTCAGGTTTATTTATTTATCACTTAAGGCCATTCTTTTCTTTTGAACAAACAAAATGATGAAGATAATGATGGTGATGATGATGATGATGATGATCAGAAACACCCTCATCATCATGTGACAATACAGTAACACATAGGCTAGCAATTTTGATCCAACAAGCATGAATACAAATCTCAGCTGTGCCACATCACCCAGTTTTATATTGAGGTTAATTTAAAAAAAAAATGTTTTCAAGATTTTAATGCACACTTTCTATTCAAAATATTTTGTTAAAGTCCTCTGCATATTCAAGAAAGTGCTGTAGGCAATCTTAAGTAGTCTATTCCAGTAAGCCATTACACAGGAATCCTGGTCATGTCTTCTTAAATATTGTCCCATGAAATTCAGTGAGACTAACGGCCCTAACCAACTAGCTAAAATAAAGTTGCTTTGGGCCACTTTGGAAGTGTGCTGTTTAAATGATGCATGCATCCTAAAAGGCCAGAAGCTGCGCCAAAGCCATGCTCCAGTCCTAAGGACTGGACTGCAGCTTTGGTTCAGTTTCTGGCCTCTTAAGATCTGTGTGTCATTTAAACAGTATACCTCCAAAGATGCGTGTGTCATTTAAACAACATACCTCTGAAGCAGCTTTATTTTGGCCTGTCTGTTCAAGCCCTTATTCTCAAATTATTGTGGAGAAGATTATATCCTAAAACAACAATTCTAGGCCAATGAAGCTATTATAGAGATATGTTCACTTGATATACCACCATGCTACATCTAGAAGATTATCGCACTGGGGTTAAAA
>NW_024807884.1:0-3509 GCF_019175285.1 Sceloporus undulatus | reverse complement strand
TCCCTTCAAAGTAGCATCCACAATTTATCCATAGCCATCCAGTGCACGCAAATACAAAGCAGCCTTATGGCATTTGCGTCGCAATTAATACAGGCATCTCTGATGAAGTTAATTCACCCCGAAGTTCTGGGATTGCTAAAGGTTAGGTACCCAGACTCAATTCAATACCCCGCCGACTTAATGACAGTCACAGGAGCCCAATGGCAAGACATGATCCTAACGGAATATATCACGAGAGGGTGTGGGACCCTCAAATTGTTCACCCGGTCTCCCACCTGGGCTTACCCCTTGCTGGGAGCAATACCACCATGATTCCAGACAAACTATTACATTGGGCCAATGGCACCCACCTTTATGACTTAGCTGGGTGTGTTAAAACCAGGCAGTGGATGCATTGCTATGGCGGTCTAGAAGGAACCCCCATGCAAGACGTCCAAGAACATGTCACCATCCCCACCCGGACTTCAGTCATGGTACAAATGACCCACGACTGCTTTTGCCTACGAACCCCATGCCCACATGTCACCATCCTCCCCCAAGAATATGACATAGACATAGATAGATTCAAAGGTAACCCCTGTTTTTTGCCGTGTGCACATAAGGGACTGCCTCGGCCAGGAGTTTTACCTACACGAGCTGGTCAGAGAATACACCAGCGAGACCATATACCATGTGGATCAGAAGCTGTTAAGGGGCTTCCACATCGAGGATGAACTGCCAGTCTACAAATGGCTGCGCCTGCTTACCAATTTAAGCGAGGCCGCCAAACAAATTGAGCAGACTGAGGACCGCATCAAATTGACAGTAGACCTCCGGGCTAAACAAATTCTAAAAATCACCCAAGACATACAACAAGCCACCACCAAATCCTGGTGGGGAGACTGGGATTGGTCCGCCACCAGCCAGGCTATTCTAAATTTATTCACCAATCCCCTAACAATAATAGTCATAGTCCAAATTATCACTGTAATTGGCTCTACCAGCCTAATATGCTGGGTGCGCAAGCAAATGGCAGAGTTCAGAGCCATCCGCAGGGAACTAGACCTCCCACCACAGCCCTCTAAGCACAGCATGCGCTCTACCTACTAGGCTTCATGCCTAACTCATCTGTCTTTTACAGTCTTAGGTGGGCGGAAGGATGGCCCCCTCCGCCCTAGTGCGGGAGGTAGTGATTGCTCTCCTTGGTGAAGCTGCGACAGTGTGCCCGCTCAGCCAAGGGAAACAATCACTCACTCTCACACAGAGATTAAAGCACAACCACAAGTTCGCGGCCGGCTCACTCCACATGACTGCCTTTTAGGTAATGGCAAGTTCCACCTAACGACACAGACAGGGCTCAATGCCCTCATACACCTTATGGTATATCTGTCTATCTCCCCAAAACTAATTCGGTTTGGCTTGCTGACTATTTCGGCTAATTATCACAGGAAAAAGGCAAAAGAGCTAGTGGAGGCTATTTTGCATATTACCCAGCAGGCTACCAATCCCTGGGGCTAGTCACCTGCGGCCCATCCCTCTTGCATGTCATTCATACTAACGACCCCGCCCCATGCTCCTCTACAAGGCCACCACCCTGCATGGAAGAGTCCATTAAGGGACCTGGGGGGGAGCTCTTTTCTTCTTTTTCCCTTCTTCTATCTTTTAACCAGCATGTGGGGCAGGGGAAGTTCCCCCGCCCCTATTTTTGTGCAGGCCGAAATGGACTGGCATCCTTGGAGAGCACACGGCAGCTTGCGACACCCGGTGGGTCGTCTCATGAGAGGACTCGCCGAGGCATAGCACAGGACCTGCATCAGCAAAGCAGGTCCACTGCCGCGGCTCCACCAAGGATGCCGATCTAAGACGGCATGTCAGGTTTCCCTTCACGGGAAGCCCAGACAAGGGCAACCCAACTGCTCTCAGACCCCGGAACCTCACCAGTCCCCGCTATCTTTTAGGTGATGGTGACACCCACCTCTCAAAACGCGTCTGCCCAGACTGTCCCTCAGCTCTTGGGCTACCCGGAACTGGGTCCCTCAAAACCGACAGATGGCTAATCGAGCTGTAAAAGGCACCGATAACCCAAAATTAAGACCTCATTTACATATTTTTCCCAGTACAGTGGTGCCCCGGGATACGAAATGATCGCGTTACGAAATTTCCGGGGTACGAAAAAGTTAGATTGGAAAAAAACTGTTCCGGGTTACGATATTTTTTTCGGGTTACGAAATTTATTTCGGCGCGAAATTCAAACGCAAAGCGCGGCTAGCGGCTTTCCAGCGCTAACGGAAAGCCTTTTCGGGTTGCGAAATTATCGGGTTACGAACGGAACGGCGGAACAAATTAATTTCGTAACCCGAGGTAGCACTGTATGCTAAACCCCTCTTTCTCATGGCCCCGTCAGCTTCATTGCCCAAACTTGGGCCAGCCAATCATCGCTCCCTTTTCCACCCATGTGACCCAAACTAACCAATCCCCAACTTAACCCGTCCCTGCATGATTCCCAGTCCTTCTATCATGGGAAAGGTAAGCCCCCTACTCGTTTCAGGACCGGACCAGACCCCACAACCGCTGTCCCACAGAAGCCATGGCACAAGGTGTGCCACACCGCCCTCAAGCTGCCCCGGATGTCCCCTTCCAGGACAAGGACCCCCACGCCAGCAGCCCTACACGGTGTCCTCCAGAAGCGCGCCCGAGACCTGGCCGGGGCTCTCACTCTTCATTTCCGATCCGGACGGCCCTCCACATTGCCGCCGGCCCCCGATGACAGCTCCCACGTGTCCGCCGCCACCTGCTCCTTGATGCGGTCTATCCAAAGGAATTCGGTCTAAACAGCCTGAGGTCCTACCAAAGGAACTACTCGCCACTGGACTTAAACTGCCATCTCATGGACAGTAGCCCACTTCACCATGACAAATGCTCGCATACAGGACCGATGGCTCATCCTTTTGCCATATGGACATTGGCTACAAAGAAACTGTTTCTTACAGGACAGCTATACCTCATGCCCGCATTCTCATACCCGTACTGAGCCATCTGGCTCCCGCTGGATAAAACCTAACATGGACTCTGTCATCCCATATACAAACCACTAACTATTTGGACTCATATATTCATTTGCTCTTTTCAGTCATTGGACTCATTTCTATTGGTTGTTGCTTTTTCATACTGCATATTGATTGCTCCTCACGTTGGATTCATATATATTGATTGTCTATTGTTTTTTTCTTGGCCTATTGAAGGCTTTTTCCTTTTGCTATATTTCCCATCTGTTATTGACTTTATATACGTATTGACGTGTGTGTGTGTGTGTGCCCCGAATAGTCCCTACCCCTTCAGACAGGCCTTACAACTGAGATGCTTCCCCGAATAGGACAACCTCCCCAACATTCACACCCCAAAATTTATATGGCAAAGAGTAATTCGGAAAATACCCATCCACTCGCCTGAGAGTCTATGTAATTTCCGAGGGGGGGGGGAGAATGTTACCCATGCTGCTCTATATAAATTTTGGAATCAATGATAACCCT
>NW_024807883.1:0-3510 GCF_019175285.1 Sceloporus undulatus | reverse complement strand
GGGGGGGGGGGGAAGCCCAAGGCGCTTCTAGATGTATTCAACTCCTGCTTCTCAGCCCTGCTCTCAATGGAGGAGTTTTGGGAATCCCTCCTGAACAGAAGGTTAGGTGACCTCCTTCCCCACCGTATGACACCGCAAAATGGAGGACCTTCTCAAGGAACAAAGGGAGGACATGACCAAATAAAAGCTGAAAACCCTGGTAGAAATGCAAGCTCATGCGTCTTAGTCCTGCTCTCAATAATGGAGGACCTTTTGGAATCCTTCCCGGACTGAAGGTTGGGTGACCAGAGGCCCTTGGCGCAATGGTGGACATTCCAGAAAAAGCGAAGGGCCTGACCAAAGAAAAGCTGAAAAGCATTCCTATATCAATATAAATTCATGCTCCTCAGTTATGCTCAGAATTCCTCCTGCACACAAGTTTGGGTGACCAAAGGTCCCCTCTTGCAAAGGAGGACAAGGCACTGCAACATGGAGGACCTCAAGAAAAAAGGGAGGACCGAAGAAAAGCTCACAAAACACAGATACTGTATATTCAATTCATACTTTCTTCATGATTTAAATGGAGGACCTTTTGGAATTCCTCCCGGACAGAAGGTTGGGTGACCAGAGGCCCTCACCTCAGTTAGTCAAAGTGGACACTTCCAGTGGGTGGGAAAATTGTACGTAAAAGAGGATAAGGCACCATAAAATGAAGGACATTCAAGGAAAAAGGGAGGACAGCACCAAACAAAGGGAGGCACTAAAACAAATGATAGTACTTGCCCATAGGGAAACCATATTGCCCCTAGGGGAACATTGGAAAATACTTGCCCATAGGGATACACAAGCAGTGATCCCCAAACTGTGCCATTTAAGGGAATCCCACATGTTGATGGCTGAGGTTTCTGGGAGCTGAAGTCCAAAGTCCTTTAACTGGAGAACACTTGCACATAGGGAAACTCTTGAGAATTATTTGCCCACAAGGAGGCATAGGGGAATATTTGTCCATTGGGAAACATTGGAGAATACTTGTCCATAGAAGAACATTGGGCAAATAATGTTTCCCTATGGGCAGGTAATCCCCAAAGTTTCCCTATTGGCAGGTATTCTCCAATGTATCTCTATGGGCAAGTATGGGTTCCTTATGGGCAAGTACTGTCATTTGTTCTAGTACATCCTGATGTTATTGTTGTTGTGACCCTTCCAGTCCTTTCTGACTTATGGAGACTCTGAGAGCAGAGTGGCCAGAGGTCCTCCTTTGCCAGAACATGCCCTATATTTCAACCTTCTGTCCAGGAGGAATTCCCAAATCTCTAAGCATTACTAAGAAGTATAAATTTACATTGACAAGAGTGTGTTTAGCTTTTGTTTTCTAACATCCTACATTTTCCTTGAATGTACTACATTTTCAGTGCTTTGTCCTCCTTTGCTGGGCTTAAGATATCTGATCACTCTGACTGACAGCCAGTGTGGCATAGTGGTTGGAGTGTTGGACTACAACTCTGGAGACCAGGGTCCAATGCCCAGCTCAGCCATGAACCCTTGGCTGAGTCACACGCTCTCAGCCTCAGGGGATGGCAATGGCAAACCTCCTCTTGCCAAGAAAACCCCCATGGCAGGTTCACCTCAGGATCACTAAAAGTTGTTGAAGGCACACAACAACAAGGTGAACCTGTCACTAGGTTTTCTAGGCATGATTTGCTCAGGGGAGGTTTGTCTTTGTCTTCCTCTGTGTCTGAGAGAGTGTGACTTACCCAGGGTCACCCAACCAGTGGGTTTCATGGTCTAGCCAGAAATTGAACCTTGGTCATTGTCCAAAACTCAAAGCACTACACCACCTTGGTTCTGACCCTCAGCAAGTTAGGTCAATCCTATGTACCATTAACTATTGGATATTATTATTTTTGTCATGTCATGAATTGCATAAGCAAAAAGAAAGACTTTTTTCATGGCACTTAAAATCAGAAATAGCCAATGGGAAGAACAACTGAGAAACATTAAAGGACGGAGTGGAAAATACAGTGAGTCCTTCATATCCACAGTTTTTTTATGTACAGATTCAAGCATCCACAACTTGAAAATATTTTTTAAATTATATTAATCCCCCAAAACAAACCTTGATTTTTCCATTTTATATAAGGGACACCATTTTACTACCCCAGTGTATTAAATGGGACTTGATCACCCCTGGGTTTTGGTATCCACAGTGGGTCCTGGAACCAATCCTCAGCAGATACCAAGAGTCCAAGGTACAAACCAAGAATATATATTGTTACACCTGTTCAACCCAGTTTCAAGCAGAAGGAGGACTCCTGGGATGAGCTTTTACTCTGAATAAAGTTTTCTGTGAGAATGAAGCCATGGGAAGTTTTTGTTGTACCTTTTGATTACAGAACAAATACCTTGAGAGTATGAAATGGGGTATAACCATCCTCAACCCACTGAAGTGCATTAAAGGACCCGGGCTGCAGCTGGGCTGTATTTGGATAGTGGATTTGGAGACAAAAGCCATGCGATAGGACCAGGATGCAGCCCAAACTAGAATTCAATTCAGGTGCAGTAAGGCCTGGTACAGATGGGCCTCGTGGCACGTCTTGATGACATGCTAGGGTTGCCTCAGGGCATTGCTTACAGGGGCGTCATTATAGCACTGCAGGGTTCTTTTTGCTCCGTGAGGAAGCCGCGCAATTTGTCCATTGCGGCTTCCTCAAGGAACAAACCAGGATGTCAGCAGACCGCCCTTTTTGGGTGGTCTGTACGGGCCCAAGTTGCTTTTTAAAGCAGTGCGATAAGCTTCTTAAACAGAATTCCTGTGAAGATTTGTCTACTAAGAAGTCAGAAAGAAAGCATCCTAGCCTAGGTACAAAGGAAGCTGTCAATTTTGGTTTTATTCAGTTTCTCCTTTTTCTAATGTTAAATACAGTCCGCCCTTCCCATACAAGCCTTTACTCTGAATAAAGTTTTCTGAGAATGAAGCCATGGGAAACTTAGTTTGTTTACTATAACACAAGTCAGTGTGCTGTCATTCTGTGAGCTTTGGAATACGACTCCAGAGACCTGGGATCGAATCCCCACTCAAGCCACCCTCTCTCAGCCTCAGAGGAAGTTCAAAGGTAAACCCCCTCTGAATAAATCTTGTCAAGTCCATGATAGGTTCATCTGGAAATGACTTGAAGGTACAACAGCACAACAAGTGGGCTGAGTGGGATTCACAGTATTAACACTCCAACTGAGTTCTGCCCTTCCACCATCGTTTCATGGGTAGGAAGGGGAATTGTGTGCCCTCCAACTGTCATTCAGAGGTAACTCACAGCATTCTTCACTAAAGGCAATGCTGACCAGAGATGATGGAACTTGCACATCTGGAGGGCTGGAAGAAAATATTAATAATAATAATAATTTAATAATTTATTTTATTTATATACCGCTATTCCAGAGATCATAGCGGTGAACAGCAAGTAAGCTAATTTGCAAGTAAGCTAATTAGCCCCCAACAGTCTGGGTACTCATTTTAGCGACCTCGGAAGGATG
>NW_024807882.1:0-3510 GCF_019175285.1 Sceloporus undulatus | reverse complement strand
TAGACTTCTATGAGAAGAAAATAGATTAAAAAGCAGCTATGATTTTTATCGACGCCGAAAAGGAATTAACACAACTACCAACTGGCCTTGAAACAGCCTTGAAACAGGCAATAGTGAAGCCACTTTTAAAGAAACCCTCCCTTGATCCCCTGCAGATGTGTAATTATAGATTGGTCTCTCTGTTACCATTCTTGGGCAAAGTGATCGAGAGGACAGTCGCCTTTCAACTCCAAGCTGTCTTGGATGAAACCGATTATCTAGACCGATTTGAAACTGGCTTCAGGGCGGGATACGGAGTTGAGACTGCCATGGTCGCCTTAGTCGATGATCTTTGTCTGGGCATCGACAGGGGAAGTGTGACCCTGCTGGTGCTCTTGGACATCTCAGCGGTCTTCAATACCATCGACCATGGTATCCTTCTGGAACGCCTGAGAGAGTTGGGTATTGGGGGCACTGTGCTTCAGTGGTTCCGGTCCTACCTCTCAGGAAGATTCCAGATGGTGAGGCTGGGGGACAGCTGCTCTCGTAAAAGGGAGTTAACATCTGGCGTTCCCCAAGGCGCCATTCTGTCCCCCATGCTGTTTAATATTTACATGAAGCCACTGGGACAGATCATCCGGAGTCATGGAGTGCGGTGTTATCAGTATTCTGATGACACCCAGATCTATCTCTCCATGTCTCCGAATGGTACAGTGACTAAGGATGGCGTCTCTCCTTTGGATGCCTGCCTGGAGTCAGTAATGGGATGGATGAGGGAAAACAAACTCAAGTTGAATCCGGAGAAAACAGGAGTACTTGCGATAGGTGCCCCAGGCCCAGACAGTGGAATTTGATACCCAGTCCTGGACGGGGGTCACACTTCCCTAAAGGACAGAGTTTGCAGTCTGGGAGTACTCCTGGACTCATCCTAACAGTTATCATCGCAAGTGGATGCGGCCAGGAGTGCTTGGTACCAGCTTCGGTTGATACTCTGTGTCCCTGCCTGGACCGAAAAGACCTAGAAACTGTAGTACACGCACTAGTAACCTCTCGTTTGGACTTCTGTAATGCGCTCTACATGGGGCTACCTTTGTACCAGGTTCGGAAGCTTCAGCTAGTTCAAAATGCTGCAGCCAGACTGGTCGCTGGAACTTCCAGGTCAGACCATATAACACCGGTATTAAAATCTTTACACTGGCTGCCTATTAGCTTCTGGGCATAATACAAAGTGTTGGTTATTACCTATAGAGCCCTACATGGCTTGGGCCTGAGTTACTTGAGGGAGCGCCTCTCCCCATATAGTCCACCCTGCACTCTCAGAACATCAGGAAATAATTTATTAGTACACCCTAAAGTGAGACTAGCAGCAACTCACCAGAGAGCATTTTCATCAGCAGCACCAATGCACTGGAATAATCTTCCAGAAGAGCTTCGCACGATCCCCACACTGCATGCCTTTAAAAAGGCTTTAAAGACTCACCTCTTCTGGTTAGCATTTTCTTCAGACTCCTCATAGAGTCTGTCTCCCCTGATATGAGTAGCTAATCACAATTGATAGATTCCTTGCCTGTTTATTGTTTGCTTGTTTTACTGATGTTGGATTTTATTGATATATGCACTGAGATGATGTTTTTATGATGTGAATGTTTTAAATGATGCTGTAAACTGCTTTGATCGTCTCGGAAGAGCGGTATATAAATAAAGCATATTATTATTATTATTATTATTATTCAGCATTTATGCATACACACATATAAATGTATAAACACAGACAGTTTACTTACTAGCAAAATACTAATTTACCTACAATAACTGAATTCTAACCAGCTCTATGATTCTATGATCTAGACATGTAGATATCTACATAGCTAAACTGATGCTCCAACCATTTCTTGCTATCCTTCCCCCTTATAGCTTTTCACCTTTATAACCGTCATCCAATTCCTTCCTTTCTGCATCTTCCTTCTAGAACTTCTTGCTAATCTTCTTTCTTCTATTCCAGTGGTGTATTTTCTGCATTAGCTGCTTGAGAATGACCCAGATCCCTTCCCTCAGGATCCCTTCCAATTCTGTGATTCCATGCCCCCCCAACTCTCCTGATTTGGCAAAGACGGTTCTGATTATCGTCCCAGTTTTCCAGCCATGTTTGAAATGTCCCTGTTTCTCTTTCCTCAACCCATTTCACTCCTTTGTCCTCATGGGGTATTCCTAAATTGACCACTATACAGGAACTGGACAGGTCAGTTCTTATTGGGGCTTGTGTGGGCAGAGCGACCTCCGTCTGCATCTGCTTTGCGCAGACTTAAGAATGCAATGGCCCTTTTGCCACATGACTCCTACTCACCCACGGTTTGGCACTGCAGCATGGCAGAGGAAAGGTGCCCATGGAGACGAGGACCCCCGTGGGAGTCCTTTCCCCCACAAAACCACGCATCCTTTCCAGCCACACACAGACCTCCAGGGGAAGCAGGAGGGAAATGGTGGTGACATATTGACAATGTGTTTCCTCTCTCCCCCAACCACTTTCTAGATGAAGAATGAGGAGATGAAGGTAGCCTTCCTCAGCCATGGCCTGCAGCACATCAGCCGCATTGCCCTACGCAGCCCCGTGCGCCCCGTGACCCATGATTCCCTCAAGAGGATCTTTGTGGCTCTTGACTCAGAGAACATGCTGCGCTTTTTGTGGGAAGATGGCTCTTACAAGAGCTGCTCCAGGGCCCCTGTCCCTTTGATGGGGCTTCTGTATGCTTCAGAGGTAGACCGTTTTGTGGGCTGGGATGACGGCAACCTCCAGGTTCTGGACTCCCAGTTCCAGCCGCTCTCACGGGTGCAATTCACCAGGCCCATCCACTATGGCCTCTACTGCAAGCAATTGAATAGAATCGTGACGACCGGTGAGGGAACCTGACCCTCTGGAATTTCTGCTACACATACTGGAGCCTCCAATGCCGCCTCAATTTGACCCTGGGGTCCAGCAAGGTGGTCACTCGCCTGGCCTTGGATGTCACCAGAAAGAAGGCCTCACGTTGTTTTGCCTGCTATGGCACGGGGGTAGCTGCTTTTGACTTCTCGAAGGGGAAACTCCTGTCCTTCAAAGGGGAGCTGCACAGCAGTTGAGGAGGAGAAGACCATTTGGCCTCCCTCTGCTCCAGGGGAAGAGAGGCTTATCCTCATGGGACCCCTGGTCCTGGAGTGACCGGCTCCTCTGTGGTCAAAGGCCCTCTTCTTGCAGCAGGGCCTCCATCGGCCCCCCACCCAAAAACGGAGGGAGACCCTGCCCCATGGAGAAGGATGATGGCCACATCTGCAACCCCTGGTTCAAATGGAGCCCCTGGTCCTGGAGTGACTGGCTCCTCTGTGGCCAATGGACCATTAATTAAATAGGCCCCCTGAGGCCTTGCCATTCAGCAATAGAACAATACACAGATGGAAATGGAACCCACTCCTGCGTTCCTAGAGTCACACAGTATAAACCCACAAAAAACTATGGATGCCGGCCATGAAAGCCTCCGACTTCTATTTTAGCTGGAA
>NW_024807881.1:0-3510 GCF_019175285.1 Sceloporus undulatus | reverse complement strand
GGGATATTACCCTGCAGAAGAGTAGGTTAAGCTTAAATATCTGAAGGGGTGTGTCATTTGAGGGTGGAGCAAGCTCGTTTTCTGCTGCTCCAGAGACTAGGATACAGAGGATGTCAGGTTCTCTGCTCAGTCAGCTCCCTCCTTGACAATAACCAGCTCACTGGAAGGTTTCTCAGGACAGATTTATTGAAAAGAAAGAAAAAGGAAACATAGCAGGCATGCTAGGACTTTAGCATTGTTGGATCAGATGTTACAGTTTACAACACAAGCATGTATTCAGTTCATTTAGGATCCTACTTCTAAAACCCAATACCTCCCCCCCCCCTATTAATCTTGAATTAATAGTTGCTACAAAGACAATTTTCTCACCAATATGTTATTTACAGAAGCATTTCAAAACACCACATTCTTTCACACAGGAGAAATGTGTTGTTCTCATGTTCCCCCTCTCACTGAGATTAATTGACCTTTGAACATTTGGAACCATAAACATGTCTCTTGTTCTCAGGCTAACAGTTTCACACCAATCCCACAGTCACACCAACATCCCCTTTATTCCAAGGATTGAATTAAACTTATAAGATCTTTAATTCACTGAATCAAACACATATACTCATCCACATAACATATTATAGTTAAGCATCAATTCCCTTATTAAATATAATCAGACAATTAACAACCTTTATTTAAACTACCCTCCAACCATATATAACTAACTTATCTTAACACACTAATGCATACATCTTATCCCTTCAAAAGGCACTTATGATACAGGTTTGTTCTAATACATGGTCATCATTGGCTCATAACACTAAAACAAAACAGATAATATTGTTGTAACATTTAACCCCAAAAGCAACAAATCAAAACCATACAACATGTCAGCAAAACCTACAGCAGTCTACAATTACTTCAACATATTAATAAGCTCCTTTCATGATCCATCATCCCCACCTTGGAACAGACCCTTTACATTTCAATGTAAACACACAAAACCCTGTGTTAGGTTTTGAAAACACACAACACACACACACATATATACAATATATACAATATATATATACACACACACACACACACACACACACACACACACACACATACATACACTCATCCCTCCACATTTGCTGGAGTAAGGGGCACAGGACCCCCGTGAATGTGGAAAAAACCACAAATAACAAAAACAGTACATTTTTACCTAAGAGAATACCCCTCTAGGGATCTCTAGGTCCTCCAGTGCAACTCTGTGCTCAACATCTGCCAGACATGTATATACACACACATATACTCAATATAGATATATACACATGTATGCATTCACAATCTACAATACACACACACTATATATATATATACACACACACACACACACACACACACACACACACATGTATATGCTCACAATATACAATGGAATAGACATACAGTTGGCCCTCTGCGTGAGGATCCATTCTGGAGCCTCCTGTGAAAATGTAGGCTCACACGTATTCAAGCTTGAATAGGGTGTGCCCCTGTGCATTTGGCCTGTGTGCATGCACCAGGCATGTACACGTCTCCTTCCTTAGAGGTTTTTAAGCAGAGGCTGGATGGCCATCTGTAGGGGATGCTGTGATTGAGATTTCCTGCATGGCAGAATAAAGGGGTTGGACTGGGTGGCCCTTCTTGCGGTCTCTTCCAACTCTGATTCTGTGAAATGACGGAGGTCACCCCTCTGTGCATAATCGAGGCTGCAGATCTCAGATCCACGACTTAGGAGGGGCAACTGTACAATATATGTAAATATAGATATATACACATGTATGCATTCACAATATAGAATGGATTAGATATACAATACACACACACACGTATATAAACACACAATATAGATATGGACAGATGGCTTTCCTCCTGTAACTGTGTTTCTTTGAATGGCCATCTGCGAATGCACACAAATGCTCCATTCTGCGCCTGCGCAGTGAGGCTGGGAAAGCTCTAGAACAGGGGTAGGCAACCTGCGGCCTGTGGGCCGGATGTGGCCCAGCGAGGCCTTGGGACCGGCCCCAGCCCAGTCCTGCCACCGATTGCCGCCGGGGCCTTTGGGGGGCAATTGTCTATAGAAACCTCAGAAACATGCATTTATATTAACATTTTTTAAAAAATCAGCAAATTTTTTCATATGTCCTCCATTTTTTAAAAAATGTGTCTTCCATTGGAAAATTTTGTCCTACATTTGTCCTGGTTTATTTATATATTTAATTTTTTTGAAAAATCATTTAATTATTTATTTTTTGGCTTCGGCCCCCAGTTGTCTGATGAGGGACAGCAACCCGGCCCCCGGCTCAAAAAGGTTGCCTACCCCTGGTCTAGAATAATAACTGGGCAAACTTGAGAGTGAGACCTTTTGGCAGTAGCTCCGTCCCCTGAGTGTATACCACCTACACAGGGATACAGTCACAGTATACGATGGAATAGATATACAATATACATATACACACACCCACTGTGAATGTATACATGTGTATATATCTATAGTGTGTGTGTGTGTGTGTATCAGAAAGGCCTTGAAGCCTCCCCGCAACAACCACCAAGAAGAAGAGTGCAGCCAGGGGCCTGTTGTGGCGGAACTATGGACTTCGGCCTGAGGCGAGGCGGAGGAGGCGGCGCTGGCGCTGGCGCTGGGCCTTTCCTTCCTCCCTCCCTGGGCCTCCCTCTCCTTCCTCGGGCGATGTCGGGGCTGCTGGGGGGCGTGCGAGTGCTGGAGCTGGCGGGGCTGGCGCCGGCCCCTCTCTGCGGCCTGGTGCTGGCCGACTTCGGGGCGGAGGTGGTGCGCGTGGACCGGGCTCCCCGGGCGGCCTTCTCCGGCGCAGACGTCCAGGGCCGCGGGAAGCGCTCGCTGGCCCTCGACCTCAAGCGCCGCCAGGGCGCCCAGGCCCTCAGGCGCCTCTGCCGAAGGGCCGACGTCCTCCTGGAGCCCTTCCGCCCAGGTGCCGCTCTCAGGACCCCGCGCGGCAGGAATAACAACAACCCACTTCGAGGCCGCTCCGACTGCCCTGGCGCCATGATTAGGAGCTCTGGGAACTGTAGTGTTTGAGAGACATCAGGCAGAGCTCTGGGCCACCAGAAACTACACTTCCCAGGATTCCCTGGCACTGGAGCCAAAGCAGCCTCAGGCTGAACTGTTGTTTCATCTGCAGCAGTGTGTTTTGGACCCAAGAAGGCTAAGTCTCTCACAGAAACTGCAGTTCCCAGGATTCCCTGGCACTAGAGCCAGGGCGGTTAAAGCGGTCTCAGACTGGAGCATTCCTGCAGCGTGGTTTTGGACCCTCAAAACGTCCTCCCTTTTGAGCATGACTTAAGAATTTGTTTGTTTATATTCATATATGCATGTATTATATATTATATTTATTCATTTATATTTATATATTATATTATTTGTTGTTGTTCTTCGCTGCTCTTCAGTTGGCTCCAATAGATAATATGAGAAAGAATATATATATATATATATATATATATATATATACACACACA
>NW_024807880.1:0-3510 GCF_019175285.1 Sceloporus undulatus | reverse complement strand
GGCTGATATGTTCTTCCCTGGGATTTTAAGCATTTATTCATGCATTTTTTTTTATTATAACTAGGGATATTCAAGGATTTCGTTGATTTTATTTCTAAGCAAACTGACCTGGCACATACCTTTTGAACATTTATGTAGTCCCTGCTGTATTAATCAGAATTCAATTATGCTTGGTTTTTGATATTTCTGAGAATTTTGTGACACACTGCTCAGCTCAAAAACTGTACCAAACTCATGGAATTGTATAACCATAGACTCTTAGAATTTGAAGGGATTTGAATTTGAAGGGACGCTAAGAGCCATCTAGTTGAATCCCTTGCCTTGCAGAAATGTACAAGTAAAGTTCTCTTGAAAGATGACCACACAACTGTTTAAAGACCGTCAAAGATGGATGGTTCACCTCCCTCTGAGGCCATCCATCTCACTATTGAACAGCTCTTACAGTCAGTGGCATCCCTGCAATGGGGGACACCCAGTGTGGGGGGCCGGGACATCCGAGGCGGGTGGGACTTCCACCCTGGACTTCTGGTGGGGTTTCCAGAAGTCAGGGCTTGGAAGGATGTCTATGAGGGTTGTAGCTGTGCCACTGTGGGCCTGAGGAGGGCTGGCACAGTCCAGAGGAGAGCCACTGTGGGCTTGGAAGATAGCCTGTTTGGTCTGAGAATTGCCGGTGCAGGCCTGGCAGAGAGTCCACCTGGCCTGAGGAAGAGCCGGTGTGGCCAAAGGAGAGCTACTGTCGGCCCAGGGAGAGCCCACCCAGCCCAAAGATTACCAGTGCGGGCCCAGGGAGAGCCTGCCCGACTCAAAGAAAACAAGAGCAGCTCTGGGGGAAAGCTGGCACAGCCTGGGGAGAGCCAGCTCAAGCCCAGGGAGTGCCCACCCAGCCTGGGTAAAGCCAGAGCAGGCCCAGGGGAGTACCAGCATGGCCTGGGGGAGTACTAGCCTTGGCCCGGGCAGCTCCTGTGGGGGACAGAGGAGTCCCTGCATTGGCCAAAACAATGCCTGTGATGCTACTTTACTGCTTACAGTAAATAACTTCTTCCTAGAGTTCATGCAGAATTATTTTATTTGAATCTATTTGAATCAATTGGTTCATGTTCTAGTTTCTGGAGCAGCACCATTTTTATTATGATATCGGTTCAGATATTTGAACATAGCTACCATGTCACCTCTCAGATTTCTCTAAGTTAAACATACACAGTTCCTTTAGTCATTTGTCCCAAGGCCTGGTTTTTCGACCTTTCATCAGGTTAGTCAACCTTCCCTGGACACATTCCCACCTCCTTCTTAAACTGTGCTGCCAAAAACTGGACATAGTATTCCACAGTATTCCAATGTGTGTATACTGTTTACTTTAGGCTCAAATGCATATAGGATTTTTTAAAAGGAGGAATTATATTAAAGATAATTCAGAGTTGGATTTTTTTTAAAAAAAAATCTCAGAGTGGTGTGAGAAGAGGACAATGTTATTTTATGGATGGATGAACATATGCAAAACTGGCATGGACAAGAACTAGATTGACTCATCTATCTGTATCTATGGGTGCATCTGCACTGTAGCAATAATACTTTTTGACACCACTTTAAGTGCTAAAGCTCCAACCTATGGAATCCTGGGATCTGTAGTTTTATAAGCCTCCTCTGCCAAAGAGTGCTGGTGACTCATAAAACTATAATTCACAGGATTCTGTAGGATAGAGCCATGGCAGTTAAACTGGTGCCAAACTACATTATTTCTACAGTGTAGATTCACCCAAAGACAGTAAGGCTATGTTTCTTCAAGGTTTCCCGTCAAATTTGGATCCATGTCCCCTGAATTGCAAGTAATGGAGTATGTCATCCTAGAATAAACATGGATAGTTTCCTATGTTGCTAGCATTGAAAAAAAAATCCTTCCTAGATAAGGTAATCAGATGGTCATGGCAAAATAAATTACCAGATCCCTCACATTTTTGAAGGAAAAACAACAACTATACCATGGGTGTGGGTGGGGGAGTTCCTTTGTCAGACTGAAAAATGGAGATGGCTTCTGTACTGTATAGAAAAGGGAATTTCAGCAAGTGTTGCTTGTCACACAACCAGGTAACAAGCAACACCTGATGAGATTCCCTTTTTCCACACAACCATTAAAGGTACAACACTAGTGGTTAGAGAGACGACATTAAGTGTATACCAGGATTTAATATATAAACGCTAGATTTTATTCATTAAAGACACAAACCATGCATACTGTATTGTCAATCCTGGAGGTAAAGGTGAGAAAATCTTGGAAGGTGATTTCTGTCTAGGTAGCCTCTCTCTCTCAGGGTGGGCCCCTTGTTTATTTCATTCTCTCAGGTGGATTTTCCTTTCCTTGCTTTTCTGCTGTGCTGCTTTCCCATATCCTTAGGACAAATTAGGAATGTAGAGAGGTTTTCACTTGGAACAAAACCATGATTATAGCAGGTAACAGGACCTCGCATTCATCAGGACTTTGAAAGCAGAGGCCTCTGCGGCAGGTCTTGTTTTGCTTTCTTGTAGGTCAAGGTATTTCCCTCCCACCTCAAAGTCTTTCTGTTTGAAACACTTTCTCGTACAGATATCACTTTTCACAAGGCTTGTCCACTTTTGTAAATAATAATAATAATAATAATAATAATAATAATAATGTTATGAGCTTTGCACTGTAGAAATCTGAACTTATAAAAGCACTCTTTTATATTTCCATACAATGAACAATAGCTCCTTCCAGACTTGCAGCAGTGATCCAGAGCCAGATGCAACAATGCAAGTGGAGGAGGTGAACGGATGGAATAGAGTATGATGGTAAGACCTGCCATATTATGACTTGGGATGGAAGAGAAGGGGGGTATTCCTGTTTTCTTCAGCCAAATCTTTTCTTCTTCTTGTTGAAAACATTCAAAGCTTTTGCAAAAACCGGTGTGGAGATGAGGAAAGATAAAGGGGAAGGGATTAACATATTTCTTCTCTCTAAGAGAAAACATCTCCTATTCATTGATGAGGTTTTTTTCTCCCTTTCAAAAACAGATCCTGACACAGAGAACTCCCCCCCCCCTGTGATATCCATCTTGGCCTTGACCTTTGAGCTGGGTAGAAGTCAAACACCATGATTAAAACCTATGCAACGGGGAAATGAAATGTTTTCACAATGAACAAATGGTTCCCTCTACAGACTGAAATATGGACTAACACATAAAGTAAAAATCTAGCAGATGAAGAGCAGAAATATGTGTTTAACCAAGTGTCTTTGCGCGCGTGTGTATGTGCTTTCCAGTTGCCTGTCAACTTATGGTGACCACATGAATTTCATAGGATTTTCTTAGGCAAGGAATACTTACGAGGTGGTTTTAAAATATGAAATATAGCCTACAGCATCTGGTGTTCAATGGCAGTCTCACATTCAAGTACTACATCATCTTTCTAAAAGATAAACTTTCTCAACTTCTGTAAATGAACCCTAAGTAATAATTCAGTTTTTGCTAATGGGATTGCTTTTGAATGCTTCTTGCA
>NW_024807879.1:0-3510 GCF_019175285.1 Sceloporus undulatus | reverse complement strand
AAAAAAGCCGGCGCTATTTTAAATGGAGCCGCGGCGGAGCCGCGGCTTTTCCCCCATTAGCGCCTATGGGGATTCGGCTAACGAAAGACTTCCGGGTTACGAAAATGGCGCCGGAACGAATTAATTTCGTAACCCGGGGGTCGACTGTATTTGGCAAAGATTTTCAGATGATGTCACACAGCCTCGCAATAATCCTGCCATTACCCCTTGAATAAAGAGGGGTTTTCCAGCCACTTTTCATTCATGGCGGGGGGGAGGTGGAAATTATATATATTATTGTATTTTTTAAAGGTTGTACGCCGCTTTGATTGTGGTAACAAAAAGCGGGATATAAATAAAAGTTTTATTTATTATTTTATTATATTTATTTTGAGTGGTTGGTAGGGGAGGATGTAATTAGTGAGGAAAGAAGGAATGGAAACGTAAAAGATACAGAATTTATCATGACCTTAATGAACATTAAGAAATAACAATTGGTTAGGGAGAACAGACACCCTAACACAGATGAGCTACTCAGCATGTACATTTTGATGAGAAGTCAAATTGGTAAAGGAGAGCTACAGTAGATTGGTTTCTGAGAACACTGTTAAACAGAGCCTCCATAGCTACACAGAAGAAGTCACAGAGTGTCTGGTGCTCAAGCAAAGATACAAGGTCACCTAGAAGTATTCATAACTGTAGAAAACGAGAAGATTGCATTAGCTCCCCCTCCCCAAGAGAGCTTGGAAGGCTACACTTCCCCTGCAAAAGAAAAATGCCTTGTTTCCCCCAGTATTATCCAGGGAGCATGGGAAATATTTTAAGCTACCAAAAATACCACCTCACTACAATTGTTGTTGAGAATTTGTCATACAGTTACCATATATACAAAACAGTTGTTACACTGTGAAGTCGAAGGCTTTCACGGCTGGCATCCATAATTTTTTGTGGGTTTTCGGGCTATGAGGCCATGTTCTAGCAGAGTTTATTCCTGACGTTTCACCAGCAGCTGTGGCTGGCATCTTCAGAGAATAGTCACAGCTGCTGGCGAAATGTCAGGAATAAACTCTTCTAGAACATGGCCTCATAGCCTGAAAAGCTCACAAAAAAACAATTGTTACACTGTTGGGCCTGTTGTCCAAGTCCTAGTACATGTGCAGTGTAATGGATGAACGTGTAGAGGTAAAGAATGGTAAGAACTTGTGCCAAACTTCTCTGTGCATGCAATCACTGACTTTTTGAAAAGGGGTAACACTACTGTTTCACCAACTGCAACAGTCACCTCAGCTGTTTGATGCTGGGTGAAGCCAGCATCGTACCTACCCAAAAGCCATCTGTTTTGGATCCCTTTTACACTATGCAATTACAGCTTTGACTACCATGGTTCCATCCTATAGAACCTTAGGATCTGCACTCTATGGAGAGTTACTCAGAATTCTGTGCCAGGGA
This sequence comes from Sceloporus undulatus, assembly GCF_019175285.1. Taxonomy (NCBI): domain Eukaryota; kingdom Metazoa; phylum Chordata; class Lepidosauria; order Squamata; family Phrynosomatidae; genus Sceloporus; species Sceloporus undulatus. The sequence goes on along the minus strand of NW_024807879.1, from coordinate 2,082 downwards.
GCTATGGTGCCTCATTGAACTACAAATCCCTGGATTCCATAAGATGAAGCCATGAACTTAAGCGTGGAATCCCAGTGTTATAACTGTATGGGCTCCTGTAGGATGGAGTTTTGTATATCATATACCCTGCCTCTGCACCCCATACATTGCCCTGCTGCCTTTGGATGTGATATATCATGCTTTCCTATTGCCATGGTTAGGAGTAAGGTTCAAGTACATGGAAGAGAATGTGTTCCTGTCTTATCCTTTGTCTCAAGTAGCAAGATGCCTTAGGCTCACCCCCTTCTTTGCTCACCATACAGTTTTGAGCAGCTAAACCAGTGCAGAGAACAGCAGGCTCCCAATTGTTCCTGAAAAAATAACATACATTCAAATTTTGCTTCACACCTCCTTTTAGTGTTGGAAAGTTTGTGTCTAATCTGCTAAAGCCTCATAACATGCACATTTTTTGTAACAGGCATATTAAGCTATGGAATTTGCAGCTGGCCCACCCAATGATCAGAAACATCTCATGAGGACCAGTATTCTTGACCTTCTGCAGACCACAGACCTCCAGATATGTGCCGAATAAACTTTAAGGGCCAATTCATTCAATGGTTGGCTTCATTATGAATGTAATATCACTCAGAGTGGGAACTTGAGTGTTTTATGGGTGGTTGCATTCTTCTTCTTCTTCTTCTTCTTCTTCTTCTTCTTCTTCTTCTTCTATTATATAAGAGCTGCACAGTGTTTACATTAAACATCTTGCTTCATTCTCCTTTCTGCAGGATATATAAAGATTTCATCAGTTGATTATTTTGTGCCTGATTTGTTTCTTACCTTTTAGAGGAGTCTCTCCTATGACACAAAGAGAAGCATTTACCTTTTCATATTAAACTAAGAAACAGCAGCAAGGCTATCTCTTCTCTCAGTGCACAACCTCTCTCTTTTTCTGGATCTGTCAAGAATACTGATTAATGTATTCTTTGAAGGAAGAAGATATGCTCCCCTAATAATGTAACGGTAAATTCTAAGTGTTAAATTCTAAAGTAGACTAATCATCATTAGTCAGTAAGTCAGTCAACCTTTATTAGGCATAGAGTTCATCATTACAAACCCAAAACAATACTCAAGGACCATTAAAATGTAGCTGTGTGGATTAATTTTTTTAAAAAAAACATTTCTAGCCATTTTCATCCCCACCAGGAGCATGTATTTTAGAAAAACTGGTCTTGCCCAGTCAAAACCAACTCACCTCAAAATACTGAAAATACAAAATACTTGCCCAGTCCAACCATGTCACCTCAAAATACGCAAAATACAAGAAGGAAAGTTCATAAGAATGCATGGTTGCAAATAACTATGGTTCTATGGGATTTGCAGCTACATTGAGAGGGAACCTAGGGATCCAAAGAGAGTGGGGAATGATGTCATAATCCATAACCTTTCAGCAAGGCTTTCCCACATATATTATAAGCGAATGTACTCATAATATTGTGTTGATTGTGTTGGATTTCATCTAGAACTGAAGAAACTAAGGACAAACAGAGCATTCTCTACACAAGATAAAAAATGGACACAAATCTGACAATAGAAATGGCAATAGCCCCAAATCAGTGGCAGAACAATTCCATCTCCATGGGCACACAATCACTGCCCTTCAGATAGCTATTCTGAAACACAAAATAAAAAAAAACTCAAAGAAAGATTGGAAAGACTGAAAAACTCAAAGAAAGATTGAACAACTAAATTGGGATATATTCACAAATGCCAGGCCATTCACAGAAGTATAAAAAGAAGCAATGGTTTCTTAGAACTCTACATATATTAACACTATATATACACTCATCCCTCCACATTTGCTGGAGTTAGGGGGCACAGGACCCCTGTGAATGTGGAAAAAGCATAAATAGCAAAAACACTATGGCCTGTTACAGACTGCCAAAATAAAGCTGCTTCGGGTCTCTTTGGAGGTATGCTATTTAAATGATGCATGGGTCCTAAGAGTCCGGAGGTTGTGCCAAAGCCACACTCCATTCCTAAGCACTGGAGTGCAGCTTTGGTGCAGCTTCCGGATTCTTAGGATGCATGCATCATTTAAAT
>NW_024807878.1:0-3510 GCF_019175285.1 Sceloporus undulatus | reverse complement strand
CCTAGTGCGGTAATCTCCGAAGACTCCTGTGTGTGTGTTTGGGTGGCCTATACATAATCATAATTTAAATGTTAATATTTGCTAGTTTAACAGATGCATGCTGGGTACTCAATGACACCCAGCAAATACAAATTCTGTTTGGTCCAGGGCTTGGAGGTCTGCTCTTGATACCAAAGTGAAGCTTGGAACAAGATACCTTGAGACTTTTATTTCCCTATCAAGCCTCTACTAAATTATAGGGGCATCACTGGGGTGTGTGAACCACTCTAGGTGACACCCTAAGAGGGGGTGACACCACTTTCCCCCAAACATCTGCCTTTTAGCAGAAATGGACTGTGGCATTCGCCTGTGCCCCTTTAAAACACTGAAGAAATGGTGTGAGGGGGGGTAAGACTCAGTGGGAAAAGAAAGGAGTGGTCCCATGTTTTTTTTAATTACAATTTGAATTTTAACTCTTTTTTTAAATCAGATTTTATTATTTTTATTATTTTAAATTTTTATTTAAAAACATCACATTTTACCAAATTTTCACTTTAATCACATGAAACTATGTATATATAAATTTAGGCTGGCTATGATATTGTAAAGGTATAATTTCAATTTTGCTAGTCGTTTATGTCATGATTGTTGCCATTACATTCAGTTACATATTGGAATTAGGGATTTATGAGTAAAAAAAATTGGCAAGGATTCTGTTTGAAATGGTATAGGAGGACATCAATGGGGGGTAGAGATGTGAAGGCCCAGAAAAAAAAGCTTTTTCTCATTCTTTTCTTAAATGCTAAAATAAAACACTCTATAAATGAGGCTCTTCCTTTCTTCAAATTTTTCTTTTTTCTCCCCCCCCCATTTTTCTCTCCATTTTGCCTAGTTCTTTTCCCCTCAGCCTTCCTGTCTCTAACCATGAGTTACCGCATTGGGTGACACCAACCATGATGAGATCACTGCTGGGTTATATATAATGGTTTATAAGATCACCCAAGGACAATGCAGTCAGAGCCATTTTGCACTCTTTGAAACGTCCTGAACAAAGAACATATTTTAGGGGCATTCTTGATACTGTATTTCCCTTCTAGCTAAGTAATGAAGAAAACCATCTGCTTAAATACTCTTATATTTTACTTTTTAATGAAATTTCTTCTTGCTGCTTCTCTCTAATGAAGTATTTTGTTTAATAAAAGTTCTGTCTGAATCTGGAATTACCCGTTCCTTCCTGATATTAAGACTGGGAAGAAGAAGCAGTTTACAAATTGTCTTTGGTGATAAAGACACTGCACAAGTTTGGGTTGAGGGACTTCTGTGGCTTGATCAGAAGTCTGAACCACAAGGTATTTAACATATAAAGCTTTCTCTAACCCATTTCTATGTATTTTCTTCCCAGGAAAGCATACCTTATAAGTTGTTATATTGGGGTATAGTTCCAACAGCCTTTGCCTTTTTAATGTTTTAGACTTCACCTGTCAGGATTCCTGACCCTTCACTGCTAGGAATCGAAATGTGGAGGGGAAAGGTGTGGGAATCACTTGTTCAAGATATAGAAGCATAGCCATTAAATAGAAGTAATGCTAGAAGTAGCATCTCTCAATCCCAATGGATATGTCATATGCAGACAAAGACAGTTTGTCATATGGATATGTCATATGCTGACAAGGACATGAGTAGTAACCTTTTCTTTTGGCTGTGTATGTGTATTGTGTGCCTTCAAGTCATTTCTAACTTATGGTGACCCTAAGGCAACCCTATCATGGGGTTTTTTCTTTGGGCAAGATTTGTTCAGAAGCGGTTTGCCATTGCCTTCCCCTGAGACTGAGAGTATGTGACTTGTCCCTGGTCACCCAGTGGGTTTCATGCCCAAATGGGAATTGAGCCTAGTATCCAGAGTCATAGTTCAACATTACACCAGAACAACAGCCACACTTTTTAACTTGCTGCATGCAGAAGGTTTCCCTTTTGCTTTTTAAGTAACCCGATATCTGAAACAATATCTCTTCATCTGTCTGGAGGGAGATTGTTGATGACAAGGTATCATGCACTCTGCTGCTGGGAGGCACAAATACCTTTTTTTTTCTAGCAAGGAGACTGGTGGCAGAAAAAACTTCACCTCTAAGGCCATACAGAAAGGGTGGCATAAAGAAGATTTGTGTTGCTGAGAAATGAAAAGGTGCCTTTTCTGTGCCTGCAAACCTATGCCAGATGAGAGTGCCATGTCAGGCTCAGCTGCAAAGATCTCTACAGTGAATCCACTCAAAGCAGCCACTAAGGGCCTGAGTCCTTTCTTGCATCAGAAGTGCAGCCTCTTTCATCAGGTTCTTCTGTCAATAAGAGTGCAGACTAAGCTGGTAAACTGATGCAAGAGCAGTTTTAAAACAATGCATAGCAAGGGAGTTTGACATCCCTCTGAGAAAGGATGATCAGAGAGGAGAAATTAATAAACAAAATAAACCTTAACCTTTTGCCGTAATAAAATATTCTATGTGGGGACAATGTAATTTGCAAAATGTTAACAAAAATGAATATTATCATGTGCAAAATGTTTTTGGACAACTGGTCTGTTTATGCTAATAGATATACCCAACCCACATTCATATCCTATGTACTTCACACCTCTTTCTTTTCCTTTTTCTTCTTTTTAACTTACTTTGCAAAATAGTTAAAGACAGACAGACAGATAGATGATAGATAGAGACTGATGTTGATATTAATGAGGAAAAACACACAGCTGAATCTAAGGGCAGGGAGAAAGATGAATTCCCATGTCACAGACAATCATGTTGAATGGTAATAATAGCAACATTAGAACGTTATACTTACAGAAATTGCTTGAAGAAAAGGTATGAGTGGTTTCATGCATTTTTACAAGTTTGCAGTAATTATTGTTCTCTAGTTATTCATATTCACCAAGTTTATACCAGTTGTGACCTCCCAAGCTGACTGCTGGCTAGTGTATGCAGTTGGGCTTTTCATAGGCTTCTTCCCATGCCTGCAAACTTGATCGTATACTGTTAGAAAAACAGACCTTTGGAAGAATTTCTTTTGGACAACAACTCCCAGGTTCCCCTTCTGGTATGCCCTTATTTTCTGCATACTAGTTCTCAGATTCTGGGACTTGTAGTCCATTCTCTATTCCAGAAACTATTTTTTCTCTCTTTCTGTTGGAAATATGCATAGCAATGCTGTTATTAATGACTGAGGAAAGCAGGGGGAATAAATATAATAATATTGGTATACAGAACAATTTTTTGTCAGTTTAGATGTGGAAACATCTAACAACTACCAAGTGGTGCAGTTTTGCTTGCCAGATTTGGTGCACAGTGTATAACTTTCGATCAGTTTTATTCTGTGCTTGTTCTCACTTGCATGCAGCTTTTTTCAAACCACTAAGTAGTCTTGTGGAGAAGATAATCTGTCTGATCATAAGAACAGATTCTGATGATGTGAGAATGGCATTCATTACCCAATGTGACATCCTCTGTGTGCAGTTTAATATGTGTGTGTTTACAGTATGCAGTG
>NW_024807877.1:0-3510 GCF_019175285.1 Sceloporus undulatus | reverse complement strand
TATACTTTTTTGGAACATTTTCAAACCGTGTATGCTTGAATCCGTGTATAAAAAATCCGTGTATAAGAAGGACCGACTGTAAATAGGAGCCCTGGTGGCACAGTGGTTAAATGTTGGTACTGCAGCCATTCACAACCACAAGATTCTGAGTTCAATCCCAGGCAGAGCTTTAAGGTCCACTCAGCCTTGCATCCTTCCATAGGTCGCTAAAATGAGTACCCAGCTTGTTGGGGACAATTGGCTTACACATTGTAAACCTCTTAAGGAGTGCTTAAGTGCACTGATAAGTGGTATAGAAATGTACTTGCTATTGCTATTGCTATAGTCTCACCTTCATTGGGAATGGGGCCTGTGCAGTCCCCTTTCTCCTGTCTCTTCATGAGTAAGAAGTCTTGCTTTCATTAAGAATTGAAGGGGGGGGTACAGTGAAACCAGTTTAAATCCCCTTCTCTCTGAATTATCATTTAATTACCTATGGCACATACTTCAACCATGGGTTAACTGCAGTATTAACAGCTATTCACATGATTTTCTCATTCATTAAAAGCAGTGGCAGAAGCATGAATTGACTACAGGATACATACAACGTGGTGCGATAAGATCTGTCAATTACACTTTCAATCCCGCTTCTTTCCCATTATCTAAGGTCAGTGTGATAATCTCCCTCTTTGGCCTAAGCAGATTCAGACCTGAGTCAGTGTCCTGATCAGCACAATGATGGATGGCTGTTAACATGCACACCCACCACTGCACATCCAATACCCGCCTTCGCCATCACATCTTCTGTCCCACAATTGTCCATAAGGGCAGAAACTGGGCCGCATGTCTGTAGTATTCCAAAGATTGAGACCTCTTTGACCTAATCATACAGGCAAGATGGCATGCACCAAGCCCATGCTATCTCTACCCAGGTCTCACCCATTCAGCTCCTGGACGTGTATGGCAACACGTGGATGTTCACATACACATCCACCATCAAACATGGAACCATATCTGCCTCCGCTATCCCATCTTTTCAGAAGACCCCCATACAGCCGGTAAGGGGCAGAAATGTGGCCCCTGGTTACACTCATATGGCCAGGTGCACCTATCTAACATCACAGGCCATGATGGGGGTCTTCTGAGATGACACAACAGCAGAGGCAGGTATGGCACTTGGAGCCCTGCTGTGTGCTGGCTATTGCTATGGACTTTTAAAGAAACTCTTTTTATTTTGGCCTGCACATGGGCCCCTTTGGGCCAGGGTCGGGTCAAAACCGGGCCAGAACTGTTGCATTGGTGTCCAGACTGGCTGATCCCAGCCCAGGGCTAATGTTCTGCATTGTCTGTACAAGATAACATGAGGCTGGGAGGAACACAGGCCTTATGGACAGGTGGGCAATTGTGTGAAATAAATAATCCTCCAAAATGTCATAGATTAAAATTGGGACATGCTTGGTCAAGCAACATCAAAGCGTGGTCAAGATGGCAAAAAGATGGCAAAAAGATATAAATGAAGCAGATAGAATGGGCTGCAGCAGTTTGCTTTTACCTGAGTCTACAGGGAAAGCCAATACTCCATGCTCTCCTCTCCTCGCCACACCACAAACTAAACTGAATACAAACTCCTTTTTGCATTTTGAACTTAGTCTGTAGCAACTGAAGGAAGCTGAGGATAAGGGTGGGGGGAGTGAAAGGATGATAGAGAAACTGGGATATTTTAAAGCCAGGTGAAAAATCAGGGCAACAGAAGATTAATTGGGACTGTCCTTGTCATACAGGGACTGTTGGAAGATATGCAAATTGGAATAGAAATGATTAAGATGGCAGATTCCAGAGGTAACCCCAGTATAAAATAAGTCAAACTGCATTCATCTTACAATGTAGATGCACCCAAAGAGACTTCTATTAACTGGAAGATATCTATGGGGAGGGGTGCTTTTTGTGATGCAGAAACCACATCCTCAGATGCATGAAGTAATAAGATCTCCCTCCCTTTATATTTGTGTCATTTGGGGTTGTGCATGTGTTTATTACCAAGAGCATTCCAGCCCAAATGTCCTGTGTGGGCCTTGCATTTTGCTAATTCCCCTGGACTAACTTGAGCTGGCATTGCAAGAATAGCACAAGTGCACACAGACACTGAAAGAGAGATAATTCGATGGCTCCAGGGAGCTATTTGAGCCAGGATTTACGGAAGCCAAGTTTCACCGTGTCAAATTTGCTAATGAGGTTCATCTTGCTGACTTCACATTGAGCTGCTCTTTCAAGAAACAGAAAATTGGTCAAAATGTGGCACCTTGTTAAAACATCTGCTGGATGTGATGGGACCTTTTTGTGCAAATTAGAATATGCTTTGGCTTTCTTTAAAGAGAGAGAGAGAGAGATTTGTTGGGGTCTACAGAAGCAGAGGAAGTAACATCAGACTTGTAGCTGAATAGTGAGGAGGAATAAATCCTGCTGAGTCAAGTGTGGGAGTGAGTATGGAGGAATCTTGTGAGTCAGAGCCTGAGAGATGGGTGCAACCTGCAGAGTTCATTGTAGACCTATGGAAAGGAACAGATTCTTGCTAATGGTTCCTGCTTGATGCAACAATACTGTGGAAACTTCTGAGTCCTTGCTAGACCTCTAAATATAAACAAATGCTTGCTAAATGGCTCCTGCTTGATTAAATGAAATGGTGGAATCTTGTGAGTCCATGCCAGACCTCTAAATGCAAACAGAGTCATGCTAAATGGTTCCTGCTCAATGAGATGATATGGTAGAACCATGAGTCCATGCTAGACCTGTGAATATGTGCAAATTCTTCCTAAATAGCCATGCTTGATGACACAATATAGTGGAACATGATGGGCCCATGTGGATATCAACAAATTCTTGCTAAATGGTTCCTGCTCGATGAGATGAAATGGTGAAAATTCCCAACTTTGAAAAGCAGTTTGCTGAGCACACCTGGGACCCAGGCTGCATCTGGGCTGTATTCGGCTGGCGGATTCGGCAGTGAATTATGTGTGATAGAAGCCGGCTGCCTCCCGAATTAGAATTCAACTTGGGAGAGGTAAGCCACGGGTTTTTTTTAGCGGTGTGATAAACTCCAGTGACTTGCCCAATGCCACCCAGTGGGGCCCACTGCTGAGCAGAGATTGAGACTCTATTCTCTCTGAGTCCAATGCTCAAACCACTACACCACACAGTCTCTATGAAATAGGGTTTTCTGGGCAAGATTGCTTCAGAGAAGGCTTGCCATGGCCTTTCTCTGAGGCTCAGAGAGTAAGACTTGCCCAAAGTCACCCACTGGTTTTCCATGGCTGAATGTGGATTCTAATCATAGAATCATAGAATCGTAGAGTTGGAAGAGACCACTAGGGCCATCCAGTCCAACCCCCTGCCATGCAGGAAATCCAAATCAAAGCATCCCCGACAGATGGCCATCCAGCCTCTAAGGAAGGAGACTCCACTGCACTCCAAGGGAGTTTGTTCCACTGTCGAACAGCCCTTACTGTCAGGAAGTTCCTCCTAATGTTGAGGTGG
>NW_024807876.1:0-3511 GCF_019175285.1 Sceloporus undulatus | reverse complement strand
GCGGCATGTGTTCCGTGGGGTGGCTGCTCCGCCGGAGCTTCCTCCGAGGCCCCCGGGGGCTGGGAGGGCTCTGCAGCGCCGCTTCGGGGAAGGGGGACCCCGGCCCTCCTCAGGTAAGGAAGGGGGCCAGGAAGGAAGGAAGGAAGGAAAGAAAGAAAGAAAGAAAGAAAGAAAGTGGTTTCCTGGGATTGGTTAGATAGAGTGAGGGGGCTTGAGTTTCTAGGAAGGAAGGAAGGAAGGAAGGAAGGAAGGAAGGAAGGGGCACACAGAGACAGAGAAAGAGGGAAGGAAATAAAAAGAGAAAGAAGAAATGAGAGAAGGAGGTTCTCTGAAGATGGAGTGAGGAGATGTGAGTTTTTCTCTGAAGAGAGAAAAGGAAGTAAAGAAAACAGGGAAGGAAGGAAGGGAAGAGAAAGAAGGAAGGAGAGAGAGAGAGAAGGAGATTTCCTGGGATTGTTTAGACGGAATGAAAGGGTAAGTTTCTTTCAAGGGAGAGGAAAGAAAGAAAGTAAGGGAGAAGGAAAGAAAGAGACGGAAAAGAGAGAAAGAAGAAAAGAAGGAGAGGAAGAGAGAGGAAGAAGGAAGGAATGAGAGAAGGAGGTTTTCTGGGTTTGGTTAGACGGAGTGAGGGGGGATCAGACTTTCTTTGAAGGAAACAAGGAGGAAGGAAGGTAAGAGAAAGAAAGGGAGAGCGAGAGAGGAAGGAAGGAAGGAAAGAGAGAGAAGGAAAGAAAAAGAGGAAAGACAGAAAAAGAAAGAGGGAGAGAGAGCGAGAAAAGGAGAGAAAGAGACAAGGAAAGGAGAGAAGGAAGAACTGATGGAAAGAGAGAAAGAAAGAAGGAAGAAAGAGAAGAGAATGAAAGAAGGAGGGAAAGGAAAGAAAAAATAAAGAGAGAGAGAAAGAAGAAAAAGATGAAGAGAGACAAAGAAGGAACAAAGAAAAGAGAAGGAAAGAAGGAGCAAAAGAAGGAAAGAAATAAAGAGGGAAGAAAAAAAGAGGGGATGAAAGAGAGAGAGCAGAGGAAATAAAGAGAAAAAAGGAAGGAAGGAAGGAAAGGAAAAAAAAGTGGCTGTTTTCCTCCCAGCCATCCTAACGCTATGCTCCGAGCATAATCCCTTCCATCCCATGCTCTGCTGCTTCGCCATTTGTTTTGATGCCTGGCCTTGTCTTTCTCACCAGCTCCCTGGGAATTCAGGAGGAGTGCAACCTTTTGAAAGCAAGAGGGGCTTGTAGAATCTGTTCCTGTGACACAGAGGCACCTCCACTTAAGAAAACAACATCTTCGCCCTTTCTGTTTTCATTCTTTGCTTCTGTTTTTTACACCCTTTAAAAATGGGATCTCAAAAAAAAATATTACAGATTGAGACTGTGGCTGCATCTACACTGGAGAAATAACCCGGTTTGGCCCCACTTTAACTCTTTCTGGCTCAAGGCTATGGAATTCTGGGAGTTGGAGTTTGTTGTGGGCCCAGAGCGGAGCCCCACAACAAACTCCAACTCCCAGAATTCCATAGCCTTGAGCCAGACAACAAGTTAAAGTGGGGCCAAACAGGGTTATTTCCCCAGTGTAGATGCAGCCTGTGACTGTGGGGAATTGAGAAAATGGGAGCAGTGGTGGTGTTGCAGCATCTGTATATTTGTGTGTGAGTACCTTGAAGTCCCCTGTCAGTTTATGACAACCCTATGGATTTTGTAGGCTTTTCTTAGGCAAGCAATAAATACTCAGAGGTGGTGTTGCCAGGTCCTTTCTCTGAAATATAGTTATAAGTGAGTCAGCAGTGTGATGCAGCAGCTAAAAAGGCCAATGCGATTTTAGGCTGCATCAATAGAAGTATAGTGTCTAGATCAAGAGAAGTAATAGTGCCACTATATCCAGTTCTGGGCACCACAATTCAAAAAGGACATTGAGAAACTGGAGCGTGTCCAAAGGAGGGCAAGTAAAATGGTGAAGGGTCTGGTAACCATGCCCTATGAGGAACGACTTAGGGAGCTGGGGATGTTTAGCCTGGAGAAGAGAAGGTTAAGAGGTGATATGATAGCCCTGTTTAAATATTTGAAAGGATGTCATATTGAGGAGGGAGCAAGCTTGTTTTCAGCTGCTCCAGAGAATAAGGCATGGAGCAATGGATGCAAAGAAGTCTCCTTCTTTGGAGGCTTTTAAACAGGTGCTGGATGGCCATTGGGATGCATTGATTGTGAGTTCCTGCATGGCAGGGGATTGGACTGGATGGCCGTTGTGGTCTGTTCAAACTCTGTGATTCTAAGTACAGCAACTTCCATTTGCACCTGAATCCCCCTTGTTGTCCCATTAATGGTGGTGGTTGTAGCCTCTTTCAGTGTGGAAAACTTGGTATCTGTCTGGTGTTGTTGTTTGACAGCTTGCCTCTTGTTGCCCTGCCTCCCCTACCTATTTTCAAGCTGGGACTACTATAGGAACAGGAAACCTTGACTTAATAAAAGTTAAGAATGTTCTGGAAACTATTGTTTTACAGAAAAAAAATATTGGTAGTGCTCAACTCTGGCAAGTCCTCGTCCATTTCTCATCTTTTTAGCTTAAGATATTTCATGAGTATATGCATATTAATGGATTGCTAAACAGTGTGAAAGCTAATATGGTGTGACCGTTTGGATGTTGCCCTGGGACTTGATGAAACCGAGTGGGTGGAGTGGGTGACCTTAGACAAGTCATACTCTCTCAACCTTAAGAGGAAGGCAATGGCAAACCTCTGAATAAATCTTACTAAGAAAACCCAAGGATAAAATGGCCATAAGTCAAATTTGACTTGAAGGCGTATAACAACAAAAATATTTACCAGTAGTCTGAAACTTTGCAGTTAAATAGTCTGTATACTGCCCAGGCATATAGTCCATATCATTTGACCATGCTGCCCATATCTTTTTGGACATTGTCTCGTTCAGCCAGGTCTCCCCCATCCTATATCTCTGCATTTTATTTTTCCGCCCTAAGTGCAGTACCTTACATTTCTCCGTGTTGAATTTCATTTTGTTAGCTTTGGCCCAGCTTTCTAGTCTATTCAGGTCGTTTTGAATTTTGATCCTGTCCTCTGAAGTATTAGCTATTCCTCCTAATTTGGTGTCATCTGCAAATTTGATGAATATGCCCCCAATTCTGTCATCCAAGTCATTGATGAAGATGTTGAATAGCACTGGGCCCAGGACAGAGTCTGGTCATTTTGACCTACAGCAACCTTATAGGGAACTGATCATGGGATATTCTTGGCAGGTTTTGTTCAAAGGAGGTTTGCCCTTGTCTTCTGAGACTGAGAACATACCACTTGCCCAAGGTCACCCACTAGGTTTCCATAGCTGAGGAGGGATCAAAACCCTGGTCTCCAGGATCCTAGTCTAACACCCAAACCCCTACGCTGCACTGGCTCTCTGTAATGTAAAGAAATGAAGCAAAATAATTTATTGAAGGCAGCTATTTGCGGGTGGGGGGGGTTCACTTTTTAGTAAGCCACTCAGTAGACTTTCTGAATAAGCATGCAT
>NW_024807875.1:0-3511 GCF_019175285.1 Sceloporus undulatus | reverse complement strand
TCCCTATTCTTTTTATGTTATTTCTGCCTCTGGTACTACATTTTTTTGTTAAAGAAGCAATGTCCAGGAACACATCTAGCCACATTGTTAACTGAGGTATTTGTTGTTTCTGCTGTGTGCCTTCAAATTGTTTCCAACTTATTGTGACCCTAAGGTGAACCTCTCATGGGGTTTTCTTTGCAAATTAACTGAGCTATACATGTACTTTTATATCAAATGAAGAAATGGCAAAGAATGCTGGAAAAAAAATAATTGCTAGAGGGGTGCAGCCACTATTTGGTGAGGGGAGTGGCCTCCAGGTTTTCACTGTGGTATGCTGACAACTTCCCAGCCATCTCCCTTGCTACCTGTGGATGGGTGGACCATGTCCTTGCTAGGATCTTCAGTCTCCAAGAGTCCCTGTGTATCAATGGAGAGGCACAGCAGTACACACCGGACATCAGTCTCTTCCAGACATCCCCCTTTAAGGAGTCACATGGTGTGTTCCGCACTGCCCACAAACCCCTAGAAACGCCCCCGGAGATAAGTATTATTCTGCATTTCCATTAACACAGCCCAATTTATAAAAGTAGAAAAAGTGATACAATGGGTAAGAATGGAGAGAGGACATCATACGGCACATTGATATTTCTTCCTCATAAAGGGAAAACCCTGCTAGTGGGGAAACATCCATTTGTTGGAGAGATTATTCATGTCATGAATCATATGCCAAATATTTGTACTTGTGATTTTCCCACTGTGTCACTTCTTGTTACATCCAAATTTCTGACAAGAAGATGAATTTAAGCAATACTCATTTTTATCCCATTTTGGGAGGGAGGTAGGATCCAGAGGCATGTGATAGGAGACAGAGCACAGTGGTTTTTTTATGCTGGCTGGCCCCTATACAGCCATTCCTTCTTTTTAAAACATGACCCACCTCTCCCACCCAGTATTCAGTGTGACTTTAGCTGGTTGCTTCAGGGCCAGATAGGAATTTTAATCCCCATTATTTGGGGTTTTTGGCTACCCCATCCTGTTCATATTAGGACTTGGAAAACTGGCTTGGTGAGGGCTTTGTTCCCCCTTCTTGTAGTTTTCAAAAAAGTCAAGTTTATTAATATTTGAATAGGTCAAATAAAAAGCCCTTTATTTTTCCATATATACACAGCCATGTCTCATTATTTCATGGTTGATAAACAAATAAATAAATATTCAGAGTGGTGAAAATACACATAAAGGTCTGTTTCCAAACAGAATCTAATAACTTTAGAGAGCTTGAGAAACAAATTGGAAATGCAACATTCCATCAGTTACAAAGGCTTCATATTCTCGTCTAAATTTCTTAATAAAAATTATTTACATTTCCCCATTATAAATATTCCTTACATTATAGATATAATAGCGAATGTCCTCTTACCCTCCCTGTCTTCTTCCCTCCCTCCAATCTTATTGCCCTATCACTTGAGAAAAGAAAGCTGAAATGGAGCCAAAGAGTAACAGCTTTCTCCACGCATCTCTGCATGCCATCATAACACTTCTGTTCTCTTCACGAAGGAGAAGGTCATAAAAAAATGTCTTTTGTCATGCTGAAAAAATCCGTTCAGCAAATGGCATGTTTTTACGACCATCTTTTTAGAAAATACAATGGAAGTACTATGACAGCATGCACAGAGGCATGGAGAAAGCCACTACTCTCTCATTCTATTTGAGCTTTCTTATTCCATGCAATAAGGCTTATCATTAATTACTCTAAATATATACCACTGTTTATCATCACAGATCTAACTCATTTTCAGTGTACTATGAAGTGGATTGGATATTGGTCTTAACATTTAAACTATGCTCTTTCAGAAAAAAAAATGCTCTCAGATGGGCTAAAGATTCTATTGCTAACACAAACAATTTGTACAACAATATCCTAAATCCACAAAACAGGATACTTTTATTGGGCCAACCAAAATGCACAGAACACGTGATGCAAGCAATCAAAGGTCCACTGGCGTCTTCATCGTTAAAAATCAAGCAGGAGAAAGAAAGAAAAATGATGATGATGGGGCCTACATTTTGTCAAAATGCTGTTATAGCTGTTCTCATTTAAGATGACACAGAGGGATATCCATGTAGGCAGAGGTCATTCCTTCTCCTTGGCCATGCAGGCTCTTGGAGACTTTAAAAAGAGTTGCAAAGTCCTGGAAATAAAATTTAGGCCCAATCCAGACAGGCCTATAGTGCACCCTCGTCACGTGCTAGGGGTTGGCTGAGGGCGCACCACCCATACATGCCTCACCCCTAGCACCTGATGAGGGCGTCAAAATGGCGACACCCTGTACAGATGGGCACCGCAATTTTGATGCGACGGATGCCTAGCATCCGCACGTCACAGCACCATAATGATATTGTGAGTGCACCATTGGTGCACTGTGGCGTCATTATGGCACCACAAAAAGAACCTGCTTTTTGCGGGTTCTTTTTGCTCCACGAGGTAGCCACGCGGTTTGTCCGCTGCGGCTTCCTCGTGGAGCAAAACAAGGCATGGGCAGACCGCCCTTTTTGGGCGGTCTGTACCCCACCTTAAGCTCCATTAGCAACACAAAAAGAAACCTCCTTTGAGGTCCAGGTTGTCTCTGCCCTGTGCGAGACTATTCACTCCCTTCTTTGGCAGAGAACACTGAATTTCTCAATGTCTCTGTGTTGTTGCATTTGGAAAACTTTTAGATGTTGTTTGGGTAAAACACACCAAATGCAATCCCAATTTTTTTTTTAACCTTTGCTGGAAGTAAAAAAAACACCAAAGAGTTATGTCCCAGTACCTGGACTCCATTTTTAGTGCAGCTAAAATGTGGTAGCCTCAAATCTGAAAGATATACTTACACCATGATAGAGAATTCAGGACACCTACTTTAGCCATTATACTGTACCTTCATGCCTTCCTAACTGGATCAAATGATTATGAGTAACATGATCTCTACTCCTCTATTTCCTGTATTTGTAGAGTAATGTGGAAGGAGTGATTAGCTGGAAATAATAAGCTGGAAATATTAATTTTTGTATATTGCAGTCAACCTTACTCAATAAAAAATAAATTGGGGAAGAAAGGGTAGCACATGTACTTACTCTTCTATTACAAAGGATTAGTTAAAACTCTATGGAATTTTAGGAGAAATAATTAATACTCAGGGAGAAATGCATGTTTACTTTTATTTTTCACATCACTCTAGAAAAAATATTCCATCTTTTCTCAAGCAGAGGAAGAATGTGTTTCCTAATCTTTACAAGCACTATTTAAAAGTTGTTTATTTCCTCAATATATAACAATTTCTATATTACAGTTTCTATGATTAATCTATAGTGCTTCTCATGTCTACCCTTGATTAATTGTTATAATTATATGATTGTGTCACTGAATTCCAGATATCATAGAACTTATTCCCATTGTTCTTGATGCAGCCTTGAGGAGAGGTAGGAAATAATAATAATAATAATAATAATAATAATAATAATAATAATAATAATAATAATAATAATAATA
>NW_024807874.1:0-3511 GCF_019175285.1 Sceloporus undulatus | reverse complement strand
TGTGGCATTGCCTTTGAGTGGTGTAGCGGTTTGAATGTTGGACTGTGACTCTGGAGACCAGGGTTCGAATCGTGGCTCAGCCCTGTAAACCCACTGGGGTTTCCTTGGACAAGTCACACTCTCTCAGCCTCAAAGGATGGCAACAGCAAACCCACTCTGGAGAAACATACTAAGAAAAAAACCCTATGACAGGTTTGCCTTAGGGTCTCCATACGTCAGAAGTGACCAGAAGGCACACAACAGCAAAATTGCCTTTGAAGTGGCAGTGAAAGGGCAGGATGTTTCCAAATGCTTCTCACTCCGGTTGTTAAAAGTGATCACACAGTTTCCCTTTCTCCATCTAGGATGACTGTGCAGACAGGGCCACATGCCAAGGCCGAGGCACTGCAATGGGGTAGAGAAACTGACCGTCCAAAGACCCTGGGAGTGCTGCCAGCAACCAGGGAACAAATGTACAGTAGCTCCTTTCGGGAAGTGAAGCTTGACTTCCTGCAATTCAACCTTGCCTTGGCAGCCCCCCAGATAAACAGCTATTATATGCTCTGGGAATCTGGGAATTGGTTTGTAATGCAGGAAATTCACTCCTCCTTAGAAAGTTCAAGTACCAAAGGAATCTGGGAAAGGCCTTTTTGAGTCCCAATGCATGTCAGAATGGTGCAGCAGTGTGTCAGACTAGTTTATCCCATGAAAGTGATTGGGGGTTTATCCCGTGAATATCCCAGAAAAATAGCTAAACTACGTGAAACACTTTCACATGACGTCGCGCAAAACCCGCAATTAATGTGGTCACAAAGAAGCATTAACGTGCATATTTTTATTTTCGGGATTTCATTCGCGCAATTGCTCACCATTTCTGCTTAATTTGCGGGATGCTGTAAATGTGCTTTACTCTCTCTTTAATGTCAAAATTAGCCCCAGTGTGATTAACTCCAAGAACTCTGGGCATGTCCCTTGTTGTTGTGGTGGTGCCTCCAAGTCATGTTTAATTTATGGCAGCCCTAGGTTGAACCAAAAAAGAATGACTACGGTCCAAAACACTCTGCAGAAATAATCCTGTTTGAGACTGCTTTAACTACCCTGACTCAGTGCTAGAGAGTCCTGGGAATTATAGTTTGTTGTGACATCAGAGCTCTCTGGCAGAGAAGGCTAAATGCCTCACAAAACTGCAGTTCCCAGAATTCCCTAGCACTGAGCCACAGCTAAAGCAGTCTCAAACTGGATTATTTCTGCAGTGTGTTTTGGACCTGCTTCTATCTTTTGAAGTGCAGACAGCCTATCCTTGTTATGTGCGTTTAGGTCGACTCTTTCGTTGTTGTATGCCTTTATGTTGTTTCGGCCTTATAGCAACCCTAAGGCAAACCTATCATGGGGTTTTCTTGGCATGTTTCCTCACAGGAGGTTTATTGTTGCCATCCTCTGAGGCTGAGAAAGTGTCACCCAATGGGTTTGCATGGCTGAGCCAGCATTAGATCCCTGATCTCCAGAGTCATAATCCAATGCTCAAACCACAACACCATGCTGGCTCTCACATTGTCAAATGACACAGTTTGACACCACCATAACTTCCATGGCTCCATCCTGCACAGGGTGAACATCACCTCAAAGGAGGACAAGGCACTGCAAAATGTAGGGCATTCGAGAAAGTTGTAGGGCATTACAAATTTAAAATCTAAAAACTCTCCTATAAATGTAAACCCATGCTTCTTAGTCATGCTCAAAATGGAGAGCATTTTAGAATTCCTCCTGGATACAAGGTTAAAAAGTTACTCCTTGGATTGCCATGGTCATCCTCTGGGCCTGAGAGTGTGTGACTTGCCCAAGGACGTTACCCAGTGGGTTTCCATGGTTGAGCCAGGATTCGAACGTAGAGTCCTGGTCCAATGAGCAATCCACTGCACAGAAGTTACTCATTGGACTGCCATGGCCATCCTCTGAGGCTGAGAAAGTGTGACTTGCCCTAAAGGGGGCCCAGTGAGTTTCCATGACTGAGCCAGGATTTGAACCCTGCTCTCTAGAGTCCTAGCCTAAACCACCACACAAGCTACTCGTTGGACTGCTATGGCCATCCTCTGAGGCTGAGAGAGTGTGACTTGCCCTAAGGGGGCCCAGTGGGTTTCCATGGCCAAACCAGGATTCGAATCCCGGTTTCCATAGTTCTAGTCCAACGCTCAAACCACTGCACACAAGTTACTAGTTGGACTGCCATTGTCATCCTCTGAGGCTGAGAGAGTGTGACTTGAACAAGGAGGAGGCCCAGTGGGTTTCCATTAAGGCTGAGCCAGAATTTGAACTCCACACCACAAGTTACTTGTTGGGCTGCCATGGCCATCCTCTGAGGCTGAGAGTGTGACTAGCCCCAAGGAGGCCGCCCAGTGGGATTCCATGGCTGAGCCTGGGTTCGAATCCTGCTCTCCATAGGGCCAACACTGAAAGCAGGAGGTGAACAGAGGAGAGGAGATGGCCAGGGAAGAGAGGAGAACCGGCGGGAAGGCGGGGAAGGGAGGGAGCTGCATTGCGGCTGGGAAGCAGCAGCAAAGGCAGCAGCATCAGCAGCAAAAGAAGAGAGCTCCCCAGCGCCTGGCTCTGAGCCTGGAGGGAGAGGAAGGCAGTGGAGCCAGAGACCACCCTGCATTGTAGTGTGTGAGTAGGGGGCTCCTCCAGCCACTGAGAGAGAGGGCTGCAGGAGTGAGGAAGGGGAGAGCACTGGGAGCAAAGGGACCACATCTCCCAAGCAGAGAGGACAGAAGTGACCCCCCTCCAAACAGTGGCATCACTAGGGGGGTGAGGAGGGTGCATCTAAGACACCAGGTGGCACCCTAAAAGGGGGGTGACACCACTGCTCCCCAAGCACTTACATTTTGGATAGAAACAGGCTGGGGCACCCATCCATCTGCTTCCATCTAAATGCTTTAAGAGATGATGGGAATGAGGAGGGGGAAGCTCAGTGGGAGGAGAAAGGGGCTGGCCCCAGCATTTATTTTTTAAAATTAAAATTTCAAATTTAAACATTTTAAATTGTTTTTTAAATTATTTTTTTAATTTTTTTATCCTTTTAAATAATAATAATAATTATAATAATACAGTCAGCCCTGCTTATCCATGGATTTTTCCTTGATTTTTTATATAAGGGACACCATTTTGCTATGTCATTATATTTAATGGGACTTGCGCATCCACGGATTTTGTTACCCACGGAGGATCCTGCAACCAAACCCCAGCGGATAACAAGGTCCCACTGAAATAGGTTTAATTTATATCCCGCCTCTCTGAAAGGATTGAGGCGGGTTGCAACGTAAAATGCATAAATAAAATACATAAATACATACCTAAATTAATACATAAATCCCCTTAGCCCCCGTCCTTAAAGTAATCCACAAAATTACCAAAAAACCACAAAACAACAACATTATAAAACAGTTAAAACCAGATCAAAATAGTCACAGCTGAGGCGAGAATTTAAAATTTTCTTTACCAACATCGCATTTTAACCAAATCATTATGTAAATGCATT
>NW_024807873.1:0-3511 GCF_019175285.1 Sceloporus undulatus | reverse complement strand
TGCCTTCAAGTTGTTTCCAACTTATTGTAACCCTTAGGTGAACCTATCGTAGGGTTTTCTTGGCAGATTTGTTCAGAGGAAGTTTGCCATTGCCTTTCCCTGAGGCTGAAAGAGTGTGACTTGCCCAAGGTTTCCATACCGACCTGGGAATTGAACCCTGGTCTCTAGAGTCACAGTCCAGCACTCAAACCAGTACACCACGCTGAATCTCAGAAAAATTACCTTCAAATAACTGGAAGAAAAAATGGTTTATCAGTACAAATAAGGCACACATACTGTCTATGGAAATATACTGGCTGAGTCTCTTTTATTCCAAAAGCTTGGGTCCAGAAGTGTTTGGGATTTGGGTTTCTTTCAGGTTATGAAATGTTTGCATATACATAATAAGGTATGTTGGAAATGGGACCCAAATATAAACATGAAATTAATTTAGATTTTATATACACCTTATACTCATAGCCTGAAGATAATTGTATACAGTACACAATATTTTAATCCTTTTTTTTGCATGAAATAAAGTTTGTGTGCATTGAACCATCAGAAAGTGAAGGTGTCACTATCTCCACCACCCATTTGGACAATTTTGGATTTTGGGAGTATTTTAGGTTTTGAAATTCAGAGTAAGGGTTACTCAGCTAGTATGTCTCACATGAAACAACTGTTAAAATTGTATCATTTACTTTCCTAAGCTTGGAAACATTGACATTTTGTGTTCCTATATAGCTGTCAAGAAAATATGAATTTATGAGTGACACTAACCTATCTGAACATCTGGATGTACCTCAGAAAACATCTGTTCTTCTCAAGCAAATGAGCTTTGCCAGCCGTTCTATGCCAACCATACCAGGTAAACCAATTTGGAAAAGAGAATGAAAGCTCTGCACTTTTGATCTGCCAGTAATTCCCCCCCCCCCCTCCAAAAAATGGCTCCTTCTGTTCATTAAAAACACATTTATCTTTCGGAAATTAAATTGTGGTGGGTATTACATATTATATGAATTTTTCAGTGGCTTCTAGATGCACACCAGTTACAGTATTCTGATACAAGCTAAGCATCTGCTATGTGTTTTGTCATATAATTTCATATGTGTTTTGTCAAAGCATGAGTGCATATTTTGAGGTACACGTGAATGCCTGTGTGAGAACATACCTCCACTATGTAGGGAATCCTTAAGGGTAACCAGAACTGCACTGATGTTGCACAGAAATACCTTATTTGCAATGAAATTATAAAGGCAAAGGGTGAGAATAGAAATAATTTGGTGCAGTTAGGGGGAAATTTTGGGGCAAAGCAGGTATTTAGTACAGCACAGAAAAGAAAGGTGTATGCCTACATATATTCTTAATGCAGGCCTAATAAATGCCATAATAAATTGAAGAATCTTGCTGATAGCTAAGGGGGAAAAAAAATCAAGTTTCTAGAATTCTCTAGGTACAATAACTAGTGACCCTACTGGCTGGAGAGTCTGGGAATTACAGCCTGAAAAGTAACTTTTCCAAACTTTGACCCTGTTTCTGCACCTATTGTATAGCATATTTGCACTCCTTAATAGTGTTAAATGTGGTGATTTTAAATTGGTTTTTAAAACCTGCTCTTGTACTGGAAGCCACGTTGAGTCCCATCCTGGGAGAAAGGTGACATATGAATGAATGAATGAATGAATGAATGAATGAATGCTGGATTTCTTCTACACCACATGTACAGCATCCAGATATGAGAAAGGGGATAAAAAAAGGCTGACCTTCCTAATTCTTGGAATTCAAATAGGGAGAAATTGACAGCTGTCTTCATACTTCCTTTGAAACATCATCCTCCAACATGGTGAAATAACACTTTCTTGAAGTGTGGTGGAGTCTCTTTCTTTGGAGGTTTTTATGCAGAGGCTGGTTGACTATCTTTCAGGAGTGCCTTGATTGTATATCCCTTCATGGCAGAGGGGTTCAACAGGATGGCCCTTGTGGGCTCTTCTAACTCCGTTATGGTCCACATCTTGATGGCACCAGGTTGGAGAAGGTTACCTTACATATCAATACAGTGCGTCCTCGCCTTACGCGGGGGATCCGTTCTGGATCCCGCCGCGTAAGGTGAATTCCGCCTATGCTCGAGCCCCATTCGAAACAATGGGGCTCGTGCGCGGCGGTGCGGGCGCGCGCGGGACGCAACGGGTGCGCGCGCCCATTCAATTGAATGGGACGTGCTGCCCCTTCTGCCCCGCGGCTTGAGCGTGTATGCTCCAGGCCGCGTATGGCGCGCCCGCGTATGGCGCGGGTGCACTGTACATTCCTTCATTAATTCATTAATCTTTAATTTTTTTTGAGCCCCCTAATTCTGAACGTTCTGCTCGTGCTGAGACTAGAATCCTTTAGGGGCTTATAGCTTCCATAAGGGTTTCAGGAATCCTGTGAAAGAGATGTTTTCCCAGCCTTTACAGGTCAAAAACAAGTAGCAGTTTCTCTGTGAGATTTCAGGATAGCCATCTCATTTCATAAAAAGATGTTTATCTCGGTTTCATTTTGGGAGGTGTCCACGGGAATCCTCTCACTATTAGGGGAGGCAAAGACATCAGACTCTTTCAGAGGCCCAACAGAGTGACAATACTTTATCTTAAGATTGCTATTTATGATATTTTTATAGATTATACTGATTAGTTGGGGTTAGTTCTCTTGAGATGTCAGGAAGAATTATAAACTAGAAAAAAAAACCCATTGTTTTATGGAGGAGGGGTGTTATTGAAAGATGTTACCTGTACCCAGATGTGGTACAGTCCTCTAGTCACCGAATTGCCCCTTGTTTTCTTGCAGCAATCATTGATTGTGCACCATTTGTGTACAGTAATTATGTCATTTCTGGAAATTTTGTAGAAATAGCATACATTAATTCTGATAAAAGTTAATTTCAGTTACGTAGTTTGTTACTAGGAACATGACGCAGAAAAACTTGGTTGCTCTTTCTGTGTGTAAACACTCATATTTATTTTTGAGAAATAATTGGTGCAGGCTCTACTACTTATGAATATGTGTCCTGTTTTAAAGGGTTAACTCTGTCAGTGTGCTCCCCAGCACCTGAGGAAACACCTGTGCCACAGAGGATGAGCCAGGCAAACATTTCTCCTATTTTGGAAACAGATAGGAAAACCCTAAAGAAGAAGAAGATGAACCAGATCTTCAAAACAATAGTAAGTGACAACAATTTCAGTTCAGAGTTGAACATGGGGTGCAATTGTTGTTGAGCAAATGTGAGTGCGCAGTCAGTCTTCGGAAGCCCTCTCGAGGATAAAGAACAAGCAACCTTGGAGCTGTCCAGGAATCCTCCCCTTCAGCTGCAGATAAAACAGACTGAAGCCAGGTTTAACTCCAAAGAGGCACTTTAATCTTTAGTTGCTGTATATATATAAAACGAATCACTAGAGCTACACACATCCACCACCGACCAACGAAAAGCCACTTGTACAATGAGGTCTGGGCTTTTTATAGACTAATAATAATAATAATAATAATAATAATAATAATA
>NW_024807872.1:0-3511 GCF_019175285.1 Sceloporus undulatus | reverse complement strand
GCTTCTTGTGACAATGATACAGAACCTCTCCTATTGTCATGCTGTGGATCTACAGGAGCAGTATAAAAGCAGCATTAAAGCATTGGCTACTGGCTCTGCTAGCTCCAGAATTATGGGAACAGGGGGAAAAGGTGTCCACACTCTAGCTATAGGACATTCCTTTTAACATTGTCAGTGTGGCTAGATTTTGTTATGAACTTCCAGAATGCTGAGCTTTATGCACAAAGACCCAGCAGATAGGATAGCTTCTTTAAAGTTTGGAGTACAACCTGGTATAGATTTAACATCCCACTCATATGGGAACCACCAACAAACCATAAATTGGCATAACATTATGAGATGTTTAGTCTTCTCTGTTAGAGAGTCTGGTGCCACAATAAACTACAATTCCCAGGATTCCCTAGCACTGAGCCAGTGCAGTTAAAGCAGTCTCAAACTGGATTATTTCTGCAGTGTGTTTTAGACTATAGTCATCCTGGCTTCCAGGGATAGTTTGAGCTTGATCTGTTCTAGCACCAATTTAATTGCCTTCCTGACAGTATACTTAGAATTTTTCTCTAGCATCACATCACACATGAGTTTATTTTCTTTTTACTGGCTTTTTTCACTGTGCAGCTATCACATCTGTACATGGTGGTGAGGAATTCAGTGGCTTGAATTATCCTCACTTTAGCGTCCAAAGTTATGTCTTTACAACATATGATCTTGTCCAGTTCTTTCATAGCTGCTCTTTTCAATCCTAGTCTTTGAATTTTTTTTTTTTTATGGTAGTCACCCCTCCTAATCAATATTTGATCCAAAGTATGAGAAATCTATTTCAATGCTCTCATTATTTAGGATTTATTTTTGTAGATCTTTGGTGGTCATTATTTTCATTTTCTTACTGTTCAACAGGAAGCCTGCCTTAGCGTGCATGTTGAATCCTCAGATAATATTCAAAGACAAAAAGGCAAAACTCATTTATACACTTCTCAGATTTCTTTGGTTATATACAGAATGATAAATTTTAACACCTTTTGTTATTTCCATACCACTTTGTTTAACATAGTTTGTGCTTTGTTTCAGAGTTAATGGGAATGGCTACCCAATTTCTGACATATTTTATGGAATGTAACATTTTTCAAGACCCTCCTCTTTTTTTTTTTTCTTTTTCTTTTTTTACTGTATCCATTTGCAATTGATGGTAGATGCTAATAGCAACAGCCTGAGTAGGTGGCATCTTTCAGTGCCTCTGTTCTGTATTGTAAGCATTCCTGCAGATATATATTCTGCTGCAAAGTTGCCTCCTTGACCCATAAAAATTGTCCTGCACTTTCAGTTGTCAAAACATAGGGCAAACTAATGGGCCACTCCACTAAGGCAGGGGAAGAAAACACCTTTTCCCACATTTATTTCTATTTCTTCTACTCTCTCCTGGCCTTTTACAGGCAATAAAACATATAACAAACCTTTTTCTGTAAGTACAGAAATTTTAGTAGTTTTATCTGAACCAAAAATCCATGCTTTAACAAGGAAGGTGTTACCAAGTTTCTCTTCTAGGTCAGATTGGCGGTTGAACTAAATATATATTGTGAAGGATCAGTAAACGGCAAAGATGAGCACTGCTGTTTTCTTTTTCCATTCATTAACTTTTTAAAAAAAGTTTACTTGAGAGTCTGCAAACTGTATGGATTGAGAAAAGAGCAAAAAGTTTCCAAGGCTGCTGCTTGTTTTCTGAGGAAGGGATTTCTATAAGCAGCACATTTATGAAGTGAAGGAAAGCAAACTGTTATTCTCTGGCAGGTTTTTCAGATTTACTGTCTGCTTCAAGACAGAATCACACAGAGTATGTTTATAAGAAGAGATATAATTGCTATGGGCTCTGCAACTAATTTCTTTTGGCCTACACTGGAAATCTAGGCCATGTACCAAATGTTGACAATGTAACTCTGGTCAAGAACCATTCAAGCCAGACATGGAGAACCTCTGGCCTGCAGCCCCAACCCAGCCAATGAGGTTGTCCAATCTGGCCTGACAGGCTCTTCTGGCTGAATACACACTCTTCCCTTCATCACACCTCTTGCCTTCAATCCTGTCTTTTGTGCGTTTGCTTTTGTTTTTTGAAAAGTGGCTGCATGTTGGTACACATCTACTTTTCTCATGCCTTTCAGCTTCCTCATGGCAAAAAAAGGACATGGCAATAGAGAAAATCAGTGCATATATTGAGGAGATATATTCAGCTGGCACCTTCCTGTACAATTCATCATCAGATCAACACTCACAAAAGAAAATAAGGCCACATCACAAGGCACAGCATATGCCAGCAGCTGAACTGTGAGATATTCCTCTACTATTTAAAAGAAGCCACATCCTATTACCACAGAAGTTAGTTACACTGCAAATGGAGCACAACTTATTCTCCATTAAAGTTACAAAGGCAATGTAATGTAGTTGCAATATTATCACTGGGAAAGTAAGTGATTCCAAGTAACTTACTACTTCTAACTAATTACTTTCATGTTTTTCAGATTTTATGATTTATAAACTATACCAGTTTGGAAAATGTAAGTAATAATGGCTACCCACATTTTCTAATCCTTTCCAAAGCCAGGTGAAAGGTTGTGGCCATTGTTTTAGCTTGCTTATTTATTGTTGTATTAATTAGAAAATTAATTTTATTGCTGTAATCCCATATTGATCCGCAGGGAGAGGCGGGAAATATAAATACAAATTATTATTATTATTATTATTATTATTATTAAAAGTGTGATAATATAGTGATCTGTAAAAGCATTTAATACGAATAGAACATAAGCATAGCTAACTTTTTTAAGATTAGGACATTGTTGTAGATGCTGGTAGCTAATCAGAGAAAAACAGCAATTCAGCAAATTAAAATTTTGATATTTATTTATTTATGGCTGTACTATCAAAAAATGATGAGAATAGGTTACATGAAGTGGGATGTTCTGACAGGGTTGCTCTGCGGAAACATTTAACAAAAAGATGGAATTAGTACTCCAGTCAAGAATCTTTTTTTTTTTTTTAAGAAATCATGCAAAAGAATTAATCACATGCACACAGACACAGTGTGTACATTTGTGGCCCACATATTACTGCAACTTGTCTGTAACTAACAATAAAAGTCAGCAAAGGAATTGTTCACTTCAATTGCTATGTTTTCTGCAAAATTGCTCTTCCATCCATAAAACTGCATTTTGTGTGGCTGGGATACTGAAGGGTTAGGATCCTTCATTTGTCCTGCCTTTCTGGTTTTCCTTTCACATTGTGTAGAAGTGTTTTGCACATCATTTCAAATATGAACATGTCTCTTCCACTAAAACAAGTCATGCTGAAACACACACACGCACAGAATGACTTTGAGACAGTAGTATCCTCCAAGGGAGCTGACAGGACCTAAGGACATTCAGCTCTCTAAAGAATTTCACTTAACATGGGAGACCGTGAAGAATGTCTCAGTGTGTCACAATGACCCCTGTTAATGTTGATGATTGTTCCCTGAAGCTGCAAG
>NW_024807871.1:0-3512 GCF_019175285.1 Sceloporus undulatus | reverse complement strand
GAATAATAGAGTTGGAAGAGACCGCAAGGGCCATCCAGTCCAACCCCTTGCCAAGCAGGAACACACAATCAAAGCATCCCTGACAGATAGCTATCCAGCTTCTGTCTATAAACCTCCAAAGAAGGAGGCTCCTCCACTCTCTGAGGGAGTGTGTTCCACTGTCACACAGTCCTTCTTGTCAAGACATTCTTCCTAATGTTGAGCTGGAATCTCTTTTCCTCTAATTTGAAACCATTGCTCTGGGTCCTATTCTCTGGAGCAGCAGAAAACAAGCTTGCTCCAACCTCTATATGACACCCCTTCAAATGTTTAAACAGGGCTATCATATCACCTCTTAACCTTCTCTTCTCCAGGCTAAACATTTCCAGCTTCCTAAGTCATTTCTCATAGGGCATGGTTTCCAGACCTTTCACCATTTTGATCACCCTCCTCTGCTCCAGTTTCTCAATGTCCTTGTTCATGTTCAATTTGTGATCTACTTGGACTCCCAGATCCCTTTCACATGTAGTCTCATTCAGCCAGGTATCCCCTATCCTATATCTGTGCATTTCATTTTTCCTCCCTAAATGCAGTACCTTACATTTCTGCTTGTTGAAATTAATTTTGTTAGTTTTGGCCCAGCTTTCTAATCTATTCAAACCATTTTGAATTTTGATCTTCTCCTCTGGAGTATTAGCTACTCCTCCTATTTTGGTGTCATCTGCAAATTTGATAAGCATGCCCTCTATTCTTTTATTCAAATCATTGATTAACATGTTGAATATCACTGGACCCAGGACAACATGGTCACTTATTTCCAAGATGAAGAGGAGTCATTGCTGAGCACTCTTTGGGTTTGGCCAGTCAACCAATTACTAATCCACCTAACAGCTGCATCATGTAACCAATATTTTGCTATCTTGTTTGCAAGAATATCATGGGGGACCTTGTCAAAGTGGATGAGAAATGTGGGTCTGTTTCCCTGTCAAGAAGTAACTAAGTGATTTCCTCTCCCTCCAGGAAGCATTCTCTGGTGCAAGGGAAAATTGCAAGAGGGTCCCTGCTTGTTGCTATCACTCCAGAGACTGATCCCAGGAGGGGGTGGATTGCTTCCCAATCAATAAAGAACAGACCTCTGTTGTTTGCTGTGACTGGGTTGGGCTAGGAGATACAACTTAGCTAGATAACTAAGGAGATTACTACACATAGCTTTTCAACTGTGATTACATCAGGAAAAAGAGGCTTTTGTGATATTTATCACATGACTCCTCCAACCTGTAGCTGCTCTGTACCTGGCCCATAGCTCCTCAGTTGCTTTTCATTGTCAAGTGAAATCCATCAATGACCTTGCAATCATGAAAGTCCCCAGGCATAGGATATTGCTGCCAGGCCAGGTGCACAATTGGCAGTCACTTAGTGCCAGTATTTCCTTCCCTCCTCTCCCCCTGCTTCTCTTCTCCCTTACTATCCCCAAACAGCCTGGTTCCATGTTTTATTTTGTTTTTCATTTTCTTTGCTTTTTAACTTAACTTCCAGTGACTCTCAGTACCAGAGCTCTGGAACTGTATGAAAAAAAAGAGAAAACAAAAACAAAAATCAAATGAATGAAAGGCATGCTGGGTAGGGCATTAGGCAGGGAGATGGGGTTAAGGGGAGTCAGGGAGAGGTTGTGATGGTGGCAATAGCTTTGTGTGATCCCAAAGATGGGAGATATTGGCTGCTCTGAATGCGATATGTTCTTATTTGTTTCCACTGACACGGTTGCTGTCAGAATGGGCCTCATGTGGTTAAAACCTATGGTGGTTATGTAGCTAAGCAGGGTAATATAGAATTGTGGCCTCAATCATTTAAAAAATAAGAATAAGAGAAACTTTTAAAAACTGGAAGACTTTGTGAAATGAAAAATCTCCCCGCAGATCAAAGTGTTGTTCCTTTGCCCCCTTAGCTGATAATTAGAACAAAAACCCAAATGACAGAATGATAGATATTAGCATGATTTCAACCCCTTTACATTACTGTTCCATTACAAGGACAGCTTGTAAAAGTGCCCATCTCTTTTTTTATAAAATAAAAGGTCCAAGAGTTGAATTCTAGCAGTTGGATCCAAGAAATCTAAAATTTTAGCAAGAATCAAACCAGTAAGGAACTATCCTGGAATCCTGGGGAAATAACAGGGCAGAAATGTGCAGTTCTGCTTATTCCTACTGAGGACCAAAAAAGAAAAGAAAAGAAAACTGAAAACAGAGAGATGGTGGTTAGCTCAGCTAAAGTTCAGCTGAATGTTCCCCTCCTTGCTGTCGTGTGACCCAGTAAATTTACTGATATGGGTCTGTTTCACTGTGAATATATTAACTGCAGCAACAGTGGTCAAATGATGGGACAACTAGAAAGCCATTTAGGGTATGAATAATTTCTAACTTTTAGAAGAGAGTGAGACCACTTGCTGCTTTACGCCATCATTCAATCAACACATGAGCACAAACTGACAGAAAAGATCAGAAATGAGCTCACACCTCTCCAGCAATCATTGTATGCCTCATTAGGAGAACTCTTATTGAACTTTTTGATTAAAGCAATAAAAAACATTTTAGATTAAGATTCTCTCTAGAATTTAGGTGACTTAGAACCTTTCCTAACAAATCTCACTATATTATAAATGACCTCAAGGCCTAAATGCCCTGGAGGAACATAATCCTGTCTGATGTTGGAAACCAAGCAGAGCCAGCCTTGTTTAGTATAGTATTTGAATGGGAGACCATCAACAAATACCAGGTGCTGTAGCTATATTTCAGATTGGCAATGAAATTTACCAGGGAGTCCTAGTAACAGACCTCAATTAATTGTTTGTTACTTTGGTCCCAAATAATTCTCTTTAGATTGTAAACTTAAAACCAGCCATGTGAATGACAGTATATTTAATAACACAAGGTAAAGAGAAAAATGGAAGTGAGCCAAATGGTAGTCCTAATTTATCGAGACAGAAAAGATCATCCCACCACACCATTCAGATCCACTCACTGGAAGTCCCTCCCTGGCTGCAGTACACAGAATATGATTGGACACCTGGGGGACCCAGTATGCCAAGCAGCCTCTGTAAGGGGCAATGCAAGCCAAATCACTACTCTTCTCTGTCATTTATTCCCCAGATCCAGGCCACCGCCAAGGCCTGTAGATTCTTTCTCTACAACATTGCCAAGATCCGTCCATTCCTCTCAGCCTCTACTGCCAAGACTCTAGTCCATGCCCTAGTGGTTTTGCGACTAGATTATTGTAACCTCCACTTCCTCTTTCACACCTCCATCCTTTAATCTCTGTCCAGTATTCAGCTGCCCGTATTGGCTTTGACCATGTTTCACCTCTTTTATCCTCCCTTCATTGGCTCCCCTTCCCCTTCTGCATCCGGTACAAGCTTTTGTTACTGACTTTCAAAGCCCTCCATGGATTGGCCCCTCCTTACTTATCTGACCTTCTTTCTCCTTACATTCCTACTCGCACCTTCCACTCTTGTAGTCAAGGTCTCCTGTCACAGTGTA
>NW_024807870.1:0-3513 GCF_019175285.1 Sceloporus undulatus | reverse complement strand
TATTTCTAAATTCCATTTATGAGACTCATCCCACCAGGTTTCAGTGATGCCTATTATATCATATTTGCTTTGTTGTACTAGGAGTTCGAGTTCATCTTACTTATTTCCCATGCTCTGTACATTAGTGTAGAGACATCACAGACCATGGGTCCCCTTTACTTGCTGCCTGTGCATGTTTTTTTGCCTCCCACTGTTGGGTCCTTGCACTATTTGTCTTGTTCCCTCTGTGTCAGTTTGACATGTAATTCATACCACAAGCAGTCTAATTCTAAACAGAAGTAAACTTCACTAATTCCAGTGAGATCAACTAAGACTGTAACGCTAAACATGCTTACAAGACCACAAGTCACTTTGAACAGCATGGGACTCACACACAAGTAAGCCTGCACTGTTCAGTATCTTTAAGATTGCAGCAGAAACCATTAATCCTTTATAAAAATGTAGATGTGAATTTAATCTTGGACAAGCATTTTGACTAGTTGGGGGTGATATATTCTGTTGGTGCTACTAGCATAATGGGTAGTGATTTAGCATCTCTTTGTTTTCCTCCAACTTGGATATCCACAGTCATTCAGGAAAAGCTACCAACTTCAGTGCAAAGATCAGAACTTGTTTAAAAAACACCTGAAATACATCAAGACCAGTAGATGAAGAAAAGCTAACGCACTGCTAGGAAGGAATTTTCTGCAGTAGGTTTGTAGAGATGCCTTCCTGAGTTATAAATAATCACCAGTCTAAAACTATGAATAATTAAACCTTAGCAGCAAATTCTTCTGGGAAGAGAAGAATGAAACAGGCATCCAGAAAAACATTAAAGAGCTACTATTGGAGGCAATTTATTTGCTCATAAACTTTGGAAGTTACTTTTTGGATTACAGTCCCCACTAACTGGCTGTGCTAGCTGGGAAAATCTGCAAGTTGTAGCCCCCCAAATGTAATTTTTCCAAATAGTGCTTTTGGAAGAGTTAATAATATGGTCTCATGAAATACTTCAAGACAGGTGTGTGACAACAGTGTGTTTTCTCAGGGACAGAAGCTTTCAGCAATAATGGCAACAATCCAAACAAGAGCATGTGCCAAAGAAAAAGCTATGCTTTTCTTATCTTTTTCAGTATAGTATCCATTTCTCCCACAGCACTGCCAGACACTGTTGAAGAAGGAGGATTTTCCACCCTCAAAATATGTAGGTACGTGAGCTTTTACTCAAGTGAACAAAAGCAACCCAAAGATTCAAGAGTGAAACCATGATCCAAATTTTCCTGTCTCTGAGCTGAAGCCCAGAAACATTTCTTGGCAAGATTTCACTGAAATAATGTCCTTTCAATGCACAGCTATGAAACCAAGGCGGGGGGGGGGGGGGGGGGGGGGGGAGATGATGATGTTCCTTTCTTTGTATTCTATCACTAGAGCATTCACGGAGCAAATGAACTTCATGCTAAGAATGGCCAATGTTGCTCTCAGCATTTCCAGTTATTTACTTTTCTTGTACAACAGATAAAAGAACTTTTATTTGCATAGAATTTTAATATCCCACAATTAAGGCCCTTCTGCAGGAAAAAGCAACAGTATATGAATACACACTCTGTTACAATTTTAATTCTCATGGGGAAGGAGGGAAGTTCCCTGAATATAAAAAGAAGACATTGTAAATGCACCCTCAGAGTTTAATGGGAAGTAGGAAGTCATAATTCATGTTTCCTAGAGCTCTTTATCTTGAAATGACAATTCATATAATGACATGAAATGACAACTCATATAAATATGCTTTGCTGTAACAGACACCTATGTGTTTAGCTTGGATTACTTTGTTAATTAATTAATTATGGTACTGAATGCTTCCCCCCCCTCCTAGTGATTTCACAAAACTCATTAGATTCCCCCAATTAGCACTGGTTTAACATATGCCTTGGTGAATTTGGTGTTAGAATTTGTTAGAATAGGTGCCTGTATTTCTGGCACATTCAGTAAAATAGGAAGGCCTGTGTGCAATTTCTTTGGATTTTTTAAAAACCAGGATCAGAGCAAAAGAGGTGGGTTTGGGAGGAAAAGAGGAAGAGGAAGAAATGGAAAAGAAGCAAAAAATGAGACTTGGAATGGAGTGTGGGAAGTGATTTGTTTGTTTAGCAGCAGACATCAAACAGCCAGCTCCATTTAGGATGTCAGGCTTTTAAGGTCTTTAAGTATATTCATTTTTTTCTTTCATACATGTGTATACATGTACTTGTCCACTTCAAAATTTAAAAATGAACACCTGTAGAGGGCTGCATATACAAGCCCTGTCTTCAACATCCCCACTCCTGTTCATGATATTGGAGCACAAAGTTCACGAGGAGCTCTGACTGAAAATGTTTAGAAACTTCCAAGCCATCAGAAAGCCTCCAGTGTAATGCAGCCTTGAATGTTCTAGGACTGAAGCACTTTTCTGTAGATTTCTACTTGTAATAAGCACAAATGTAATTTTACCTTTCTTTTCCCTGGCAATTTGCCTTACACCTTCTCTGAACTCAGACAAAATCTGAAGATATGGCATTACAGTTGATTCAAGCTGTAAAACAAAATATGTGTTCAATTACTGTAATTAAGAATCAAATCATTTCCTTCTGCAATCACTTCAGTGTCTTGTCTTCCAAAGTTCTACCACAATATAATGGATTCCTAAGACAGTGTTATGAATCAAGTAGTGAAGTGTTCATTATCAAGCATTCAATTTCCCCACTGTGTAGATGGGATGGGTGAAGAAGAGACACCAAGTCTAAGAGCTGGATTCAGGGAAGGTGAGGCTCTATTTTACTATTTCATTCTTGGTCTTATTCACCTGCTGCAGATGTTACATTATAGGGTACATCAGTACAGGTCCTCCCTATCCCTGTTCAAATCTCAAAAACAGGATGGATTGGAAGCAATACCCATCAAACGTTTTTAGTGAGAGTGGAGAAAGTTGGATTTTATTTTTGATGTCACAGGACCCTTCTGATATCTGTGACCATACGCAATGAGTGAAGTTATTTTGTTGCCCCTATTCTGATCACACATGTTTGTGGGCCCTTTCATACAACACTATTATAATGTTATGATTCCACTTTAAGTGTCAAGGTTTCAACTGATGGAATTCTATGACTACCAAGTGGAATGAGGAGATTTAGAATTCTTAGCCAGAGAGCATTAGTGCTTCCTCAAACTACAGATCTCAGGATTCCATAGGATATATATACAGTGGTGCCTCGGGTTACGAAATTAATTCGTTCCGCCGCCGCTTTCGTAACCCGAAAAGCATTCGCAAGCCGAAATGCCATAGGCGCTAATGGGGAAAAGCCGCGATTTCGTGCGAAAAAGCTGAAAAAAAGCACCAAAAATTTTTTCGTAACCCGAAAAAACATTCGTAACCCGGAACAATTATTTCCTATGGGATTTTTTCGTATACCGGAAATTTCGTAACCTGGGTATTTCGTATCCCGGGGTACCACTGTATTCTATATAACATGCAGCCATGGCAGTTATAGTGCTGTATTTGTG
>NW_024807869.1:0-3513 GCF_019175285.1 Sceloporus undulatus | reverse complement strand
ATGTCCCCCATTCTTAACATGACTAAGGAATGGGAATTTATATTTATATAAGCATTGTTAGCTTTTATTTTGTAATGTCCTACATTTTTTACTGTCCTACATTTTGCAGTGCCTTGTCCTCCTTTGTAATGAGATCTGGTCACCCTGCATCAGAAACACCTGCTGGATCCGCAGACGATTAGTTTCATTACATGTCACACGCAGCAAAAGGAGCTCCCTCTCACTGCTATAGTCTCTTCTCTCCTAGCTGTCTACTGCTGGAAAGAGAAGATTCCTTTTTTTTTTACCAGAGAGGCAACCTTTTAAAAATGAGGGGTTTGTCGCAGCAGCCAACCAGAGACTGCCACCTTGGAGGACTGAACATGCAATGCCATTTTAGTAAGGCTTACAGCTGAATTCCAGGTGCGGTCACACCCCCATTGATATGCCTCTCCACTCCATTTTTCCATGCACCCCACTCTGACCTTCAAAGTCATAGCAATCCACTACCAGACTGCATGAAGGGTGTATTACCCCACATTCACTGGGGTTAGGGATGAAGGATCCCCATGAATGTGGAAAAACCGCACATGAAAAAACACTATCCTTTTTACCTAAAAGAACAGCTCTAAGGACTCCAAGTCCTCCAGTGCAACTCTTAAGGTCAAAATCTGCCAGAAGTTGATCACAGAATCATACTGAAGGACCTACAAATGCCTAGAGAAGTGTTTTCTCTAAACTTCTAGGTTCTCCAACACAACTCTTTGGTCAACTTCCTGAAGAATTGCTCTGGAAAGCAGAGAGATTCCTAGAGAATATTACTAGAGAGAATCACATATAACCAAAACCTTGGACACCAGATTGTCAACCATTGACATCTCGATTGTGAGCATAAGCCAGAAGCTTCTGTATGTGTATGTTGCTTTTGACATTCTGTTTACATTTTTATTGCTTAGAATCATAGAAATTGCAAATTATGGTGAATTCAATTTTGTTTACTACTGATTTTGTTGAACAAACTCCATATCTTTATTGCAGACACTATCACAGTGCTCAAAACAGCACCAATTTTCCCTTGATCAACTGGATTTTGTGGTCCCAGAACACTTGGTTGCAAATAGTGTCTGGCTAGTCAGTTTTCCTGAGAGTTCACTGATTTGTTAATACTTCATCTTAAAAAGGACCTGCTGTATGCTATGCCTTTTAATGGAAAGTGGTTTGTCTGTCTTTAAATGCTGTATTTAAAGATAAGTGAACTAACTGGGCCAATGGTGGTGGAAGACTTGGAACAAATCTTACTAAATACAGGCTAGAACCTATTTGAAGGCCTATTTTTTACCTGCATTCCTTGTGTCTCCAGGAAGACATCCATTGGAGCTGTTTCAAGTTGGTCAGAGGTTTATTACATGGCATGCTGGTCCTCTAGTAGAATGTATAAACCACTCAATAGTTCATTGTGAAGAATCTGCATGATACTTCTCAGATAAAATCATTCAGATCTCCCCAGACTTCAGTGCTCTAATTGACAAGAGTTCCAGTAAATCTGACCTTGGCTCCTGGTGTTTCTGTCTTATTGGGTATCTTTCAGTTTGGGCAGCCTGAGGATGTGGATGGGATATTTGGAGACCCATGTTACAACCTTACCCCTCCTGGCTCTTAAACATACCAGAGGAGAAAGGCTGAGTGGGTGAAGAGGGTGGTCAGTGCCTCCTTACAATAAGGCAGAGTCCCAACTTGCCTAAGGGATGCAACCTTCCTTGAAACCCTCTATAATGAATAATTATCAGCCAATGTCAATCATACCATTTTGGGTCAAGGCACTGTAGTGTCTGGTGGTCTCCAAGCCCCAGAGGTTTCTGAATGAAATAGATTATCTAAAACTATTGTAATCTGGTTTCAGGCCTGGTTATAGAAGAGATGGCTTGGGTGGTCTTGGTGGATGAATTGTGCTGTGAATTGGACAGGGGAGTGAGTCCCTAATAGTTCTGCTGGACCTCTCAGCAGCTTTCATTCCATCAGTCATGGTGTCCTCCTGGGCTGCCTTGCAGGGATGGGACTTGCATGCACTGTTTTATAAGTTCAAAAGGTATTATGGGAAGGAAGGGGTCCTTTCAATTTCCTAATTGCTGACTAGTGGAGTCCTTCAAGATTCTGTTCTATCCCACATGTTCTATGAAACCACTGGGAGAGGTTGTCTGGACGTTTCAGGTTCAGTGTCATCACTATGCTAATAACACCCAGCTCAATTTCTTCTTTCCTTCAGACCCCAAGGAAACTGCTTCAGTTCTAAACCAGTGTCTGGCACTAGTAACGGATTAGACAAGGGCAAACAAATTGAAGCTTAATCCAGACAAAACAGAGACAGTGACAAGGCAGATCGAGGATTCAGCCTGTATTGGATGGGGCAACATTTCCTCTGAAGATGCAGGTTGACAGTTGAGGTGTAGTCATGACTGAACTTGGAGGCCCAGGTTTCTCCTGTGGCCAGAACTGCTTTTGCACAGTTAAATCTTGTGTGCCAATTGCACCTGTCCCTTGAAAAACATGATCTGATACATCCCTTTACATCTTTGTAATGTGCTCTACTTGGAGCTACCTTTGAAGAACGTTTGGAAACTCCATCTGATGCAAAGAGCTGCAGCCAGAGCCTTACCTAGGGTGGGTTAAAAAGATCATCCGACTCCACTGCTGCAACAGCTCCACTGCTTGCCTGTCTCTTTTCAAGCACAATTCAAAGTTCAGGTTATGATCTATAAAGGCCTAAATAACTTCATTCTAGTCTAACTGGCAGTCCATATTTCCCCATTTGAGGCCTGAAGATCCTCAGGAGAGGCCCTCCTCTCAATCTTCATAGGCTTGATTGTTTGGAACATGAGCTAGGACATTCTTGGTGGCTGATGGCAAACTTCCGCTGAATAAACCTTGCCGAGAAACCCACAATGACTGTTAGTAATCACATTTCCAACTGCTTAAAGACTGTCTAATTATCTGCTCTACAATTTCTCTTGGTATTGATTACTGCTGACTGGGCAGTAATCATTTGGGTTCCCCTCTTCCTTCCTTCCTTCCTTCCTTCCTTCCTTCCTTCCTTCCTTCCTTCCTTCCTTCCTTCCTTCCTTCCTTCGTGTATTTATTTATTTGCTTTTTTTGAAGACGGAGACAACATTTGCCCTCCTCCAGTCTGCTGGGATCTCTCCTGTTCTCCAGGAATTCTCAAAGAGTTTTGACAGATTACATCTTGGGTTGTGAGATAGGAAAAACTATATTCCTATGCACTGTTTCCACCAACACAGTATTTTGTATACTTGTCATGCCCCCCCTCATTTCTCTAACCTAAAAAGCATTAAAACTTTCTATACAAGGAAGGTGTTCCAGCATCTTGTCATTTTAGTTGCCTTTTTGACACCTGTTCTAGCTACAATATCCATTTTGAGTTGCATACACTTTTAGCTACAGATTCCCACACTGGCAGAAGCTTGGATTGAATTACCCCCAAGTCCTTTCCAACTCTAGTTTTATGCAACAATCCAAGTA
>NW_024807868.1:0-3513 GCF_019175285.1 Sceloporus undulatus | reverse complement strand
GACTGCTTTAGACTGTTTTTAACTTGGACTGTTTTAGATTTGTAAGCTGCCTTGAGTCCTTGTACTGGGAGAAAGGTGGGATATAAATAAACACAATCAACATAATAATAATAATAATAATAATAATAATAATAATAATAATAATAAAATTGGGGAGGGGAAGAGGATTCGTAGGCTCTTATGGTTGGAAAGGGCCGTGAAGGTCCTCTAGTTCAACCCCTGCCACGCAAGAACCCACAGCTAAAACACCCCCAAAGTGTTTAAAAGACCTCCATCCACTGCCCTCCCTGGACCTTTGCAAGCTTTCTTTAGCCTCTGCTAGGACCTCATTTGAGCATCTTTGCTTTGAGCTGAGTTAAAGAATTTACTAGAATTTGTATGGCGCATATTTGCAATGAGGTTTTTAAAAAAGGAGAATATCAGGGTAGGGAGAAGCAAAACAGATTTCCCCATCTTCAGGAACTGATCACTATCAGGAAAACGCCCCCCTTAAAAAGGATCTAGCCCCAGCACCATCCATGTACAGTTACAATGAAAACATCACTATTCCAATAATCTAAAACACTAAAATATAATTTTAAAAATACAGTTTAAAAAATAAAAACCAAATCCACTCACAGAGATAATGCAAAATAAAACAAAATAGTCAACACAGGTAAGCGAATATACAGAACTTCAACGCCATCCTACAGAGTCCTGGGATGTGGAGTTTGGTGAGGCCCCAGGAGGTGAAAGACTTTGCAACACTGCAAATCCCGGGGTTCCTTTGGAGGTAACTACAGCACTTAATGATGTCAAACTGCATTATCTCTACAGTGTAGATGCAGCCAGAGAAGGCTGAATACTTCACAAAACTGCAAATCCCAGGATTTCTGTAGGACAGCATAACAGCACTTAAAGTGGTGTCAAACTACATTATCTCTGAAGTGCAGCTGTGCTGATGGGATGTGGCATTTTAAAGCCACCAGGGGGCGCTGTTGGACTGATAATGGAGCTTCATGCATTAGAAGATGGATCGTTTGGGGTTTGTACCTTTCAGTCACCTGCTAAATCATGGCAACACCATGAATTTCTCCAGGTTTTCTTAGACAAGGAAACCTCAATAGTAGTACTGGGCATATTTTGCACCTGGCTCGTTGGAATTGTTATATATAGATATATATATATATAGAGAGAGGACCCTTTTCTAGGGAAACAAAATTATATTTCTGCAAAACCTTTTAATGTTTCTGGGTTTGGGGAGGAAGGAATGCCTTGCCCTCTGGTTGGTGATACAGTAAGCGAAGCAAAAAATAATCATGTATATATGGCAGAATTAAAACCACATTTCCTCATGTTCCTTCTTGCTCTTGCTGGTGGTCTCTTCCAACTCTGTGATTCTATGATTCTATGATTCTTGCTCGTTCCTTTGTTTTGGCCCCAATACTTGTTCTGGCTTTTGAAATGGTGTATTCTTTTACATGCTCCACAATGCTGGGAAAAGAGCGGAAAGCCATCCAAAAAGGGCGAGCCTCCTCTCTTGGAGTACATCTACACCGCAGAAGTAATGCAGTTTGACACCACTTTAACTGCCATGGTTTTTGTTTGTGTTTTTCATTTGAAAGTACCCCCCAACTCGAGAAAACCATCTGTGAAACACCCATAGAAAAGGATGCTGTGCTTAGAAGAGCCAGTATGGGTTTCTCAAAAACATATTAATCTCTCTCTCTCTCTCTCTCTCTTTGTTGCAAAGTACAATAACACCCCAAATCCACAAAACAGCAATGCCTTTATGGGGCCCAACCCAAATGCACATGTTGCTAGCTTTCGAAGCTCTGCTGGCTTCTTCATGAGGCTTTTGCACCAAATGCAGGATGCAAGCTTTCCAAAGTGTCACTTGCTTTTGCATGAAATACATGCTGCAAGCTTTCAAAGCTCAGCTGGCTTCTTTGTCAAGTTGGGATCAAGTATTTTGTGCATTTTGTTCGGCCTGATAAAAGTATCACTGCTTAGTGAATGTTGGAAGTAATTGTACTTTGCTACATGGCCAACATGACGACCCTTGGATACATTCCCTCTTTTGTGATGGAGGTATAAGCTTGGTAGATCAGGGGAACATTGTTGATGTAGTATATCTTGATTTTGGCCCCAAACCCCAAAGGCGTGCATCCTTTCACTCCTGTCCTGCTAAGGAATATCCTGTCTCTGTGCCAGGCTGAAAGGCTCAGTTTTCTGTCTTGTTTTCTTTTTTAAAAGGAACAGAAATGCAAGAGCACTGCTGCCTGAAGTTTTAGGCCTAATTCCCATTTATGCGAGATTCAGTCTCCAATCCGAACTGAATTGAATTGAATTTGTAGCATGCTTCCCACTGCATTTGCTCCTGTCGGATTTTCTGGGATGGAAGCGATTGAAAATAATCCGCTTGGGTTCCCAGTGACAAAAGAATCAGTTCTATTTAATCTGGTTCCTGATGCAGATGGTTCCCACTGACAAAAGAATTGGTTTGAGACTTCCAGTGGTATGGAGGACCACGGCGGTCGCAACTAAGAGAGGCTCTCCCTTGGGGCGACAACCGCCAGCAACCAGGCTCCATGAGGGACATCTGATGGAGTCGAAGTATCCCCCTCGATAAGGGGGAACCAGAGGCGCCCATCTTGCACCCGCTGGGTACTCCCCAGAGCCCAATTCAGAAGCAGCCTGAAAGATGAAGCAAACGGAGGAGAGGCGGTGAATCAGAGCAGCAAGGAGCCCGGAGGTGCGCGGGTGAGCTTGAAGCTGGAGGAAGCCTTAGAGGCATAAGCAAGCCTACCACTTTTTTTTTACAAGCTGCAGTTATAAAAACTAAGAAGAACGCATTCCTCTAAAGATAATCTCTGCACAATTCTTCATTGCGGCTTTTGTATTTTGCTGCCATCAATGAGTGTACATATTTAAAGGAGTAAAGAAACCCAGCTCCCTGTTGCGTTTGGGAACGGCTTGCAAAACTCCCAAGAGGGAAGCTTGACAAAGGAAGAAATAGGACTCCTTTCCTTTGAAGTGATTTTAACTACCTGCTTCTTCCAGGTTGGATATTAAACAGAAGAATAACCGGATTGTCATAGAAGGAATATTATAAAGGGGAGAAAATCAAAAAGAAAGAGAGTAACTTTGTTCTCATAGAAGCAAGACCCACGAAAGATTAGTTTGGACTAAATATATTAAAGTTTCTTTGTTACTTTGTGGCTTTGGGGGAAAGTAATTGAACTTTTTATAAGCTCATCCATAGTACTGGTTGGTGTTAATATCAGATTGGTGTAGTAACCTTTATAAAGGACTTAGCGTGGGAATGCCGTTAAAGGACTAAATAAAAAGAAAGTCTCAATAACAACAACAATCTAATTAAAGGAAATAAAGGACGCTATAGAACTATTACTACTACTGAAGAGGGCAAAGGAGAAGAACATTGTGCTTCCAATTTATAGAGGGGATGGACAGGTTGCTTACCTGTAACAGTATTTCTTCGAGTGGTCATCTGCGAATACATACAAATGGGTT
>NW_024807867.1:0-3514 GCF_019175285.1 Sceloporus undulatus | reverse complement strand
CACACATTTTTTAAAAGAGAAGGGAAAGGCAACTATAGCCAGGAAGGGTATTCCAACTGTAACCAAGGCCCAACCTGAGCCAGCCTGCTGAGAATAAGAAAATCCATACGACAGTCCGAGTCAAAGCGACCGATGTACCAAGCCAGATCATTAGAAGTAGTCTGTATAGTGAAAAAAGACAGGATTCTGAGAGTGAACTTCCTTCAAGCTGCTAGCGCAGCAGACAAACTGAGGGAAAAGAGCGGGAACATTAAGGGTATATATACGAATGGGCAGAGCTAACGCCAAAAAGTTTTCCCAAGCGATTCCAGAAGGTTCTGAAGCTATCTGCACAGGCGCAGAATAACCCATTTGTGCATTCACAGAGACCACGGTGAAGATGTATGATTTACTTTTATAAAATGTTTTCACAAATGTCAACTGTGAGTGGAACAAAAACTGGTAGAATAATTTTTAAAAAATTGTTAATGAATATACTGAATACATGAAAGACATACAGCCAAGGCAGCATGCAAGGAAAACCAGACACATAGAGAAGGATGATTGTGAGTCTAAGCATGAGGAGTTAGGAAATGATCTTTTAGAACAAGAAAAAGTGGATACCTACGACTCTTCAGAGCCAGAGGAAGATAATGAAAGTTATTTCAGACTGAGAAATTTAAAAAGTTACTAAAAAGCGTATTATAAACATTAGGGGAGCAAAGAATAAGAAAAGAGCAACAGTCATACAGAAACAAGTGTCTTAAGGTAAAGTTACACAAATGCCAGATTTATTCACAGAATTGATTTGAGCTAGAATGGAAAACATCACTACAAACAAAGAAATATGTAGGTTACTCTCAGAAATTGTATTCATTTCAGCAAAATGATATGGAACTTCTAAGAGTTCCTCTAGTTCCACATGAAGGCAACACAACATTGAAGGAAGTAGATGAATGAAGGGCTGATTTAGTCCTTAGAAATGCTCACGAGGCATCAGCCACAGCTATACAAACTTTCATAGCTGCATCAATGTTTGCACGGGCAGTGGTAGTATGGACTCAAAAAATGGGAGTGTAACATTGTTAAAGCACTACGAAGGTCCTGCCGAGTAATACAGTATACGGCAGATGCTGGACATGATTCAGCAGCATTTACAGCATGGAACATAAATGTACTGTTAATCTCTTGAAGTTTTCTATGGTTATGGCACTGGGAAGTGGACCAAAATCAACAAATAATTTAGCATTTGTTCAATTTAAAGGAGAACTATTATTTATGGAAAATGCCTTAGACAAGGTTATGACAATGCTACAACAGCAAATGTCTTTAAGACAGAATCAAAGAAAAAAAGTTCTACCACAAAGCGGAGTAGAACTCAGTATTGACCAAAGATTCCACCTGTAGGAGGAAGGTGATGATGTTTGGTCAGTTGTGGACAACTATAGCAATGGCTCAAGGAGTGCTTCAGGTAGTAACTTCAGGTAACATTTTATTCGACAGAAGACTGAACAACAGATACCATTTTTAACTGTGCCCGAAACAGTGGCACTTACTGTCCAGTATTGAATCTCAACTACATGAGTAGTTAAACTCAAATATGTGAGTTTATGAGATTCAAAATGAAAACATTACAGAAAATAAAAGGGAATCTGAAGAAATGAGATCCGTTGGTATCCATAGCTTTAAAAAGGCATAACTGCACAACAATCCCCAGCTGTTACTCCACCATAAGCAAATATGCAAACATTTCATTTCATTTTCCCATTTGGACAGATGTTCTAAGATAATCTTCTGTTGCTCATTGATAAGAGGAATTTCCCCCCATAAATGATTTCTTACTTTTAAAAATATTAAATTCCACTGTGCTGTTTCAGCTCAATTTCAAGAACTATCTAAGCCTTACCTTTTATTCTTTGATTTGTTGCAGGTGTTAAGAATTGTGATCCAAAGGGCCCTCTCATGATGTACATCTCCAAAATGGTCCCCACATCCGACAAAGGGCGTTTCTATGCCTTTGGGCGGGTCTTCTCTGGCATTGTTTCTACAGGCCAGAAAGTGCGAATAATGGGACCAAACTATACCCCAGGGAAAAAGGAAGATCTCTATCTGAAGCCCATTCAGAGGTAGGGATGGTGATGGCTTTTCTCCTTTTGGAAATGCACGCAACATACAATGTTATGAAACACCTTCGGCTTTATGAAGGATGGGGAGAGACCTGATAATAGGAGGCACTGTATTTCATTTTTACAAGACTTTTCTCCCCTGCCCTTTTTTTTTAATGTAGGAGAATATCAAGTAGAAATTTAGTAACTCAAAGTTGTGATCTTCCATTAAAGATAATGATAGTGAAACAGTTGATTTTGAACAAAGTTTCAATGATACAATAGATATTCAAGGATTGTTACCCATCCTCTGTCTTTGTAGAACCATCTTGATGATGGGTCGTTATGTTGAGCCCATTGAGGATGTACCTTGTGGCAACATTGTTGGTCTAGTTGGTGTTGACCAGTTTTTGGTGAAGACGGGCACTATTACCACCTTTGAACATGCCCACAACATGAGAGTGATGAAATTTAGTGTTAGCCCAGTGGTGCGTGTTGCTGTTGAAGCAAAAAACCCTGCCGACCTACCCAAACTAGTGGAAGGTCTAAAGCGTCTCGCCAAGTCTGACCCTATGGTCCAGGTGAGTGTTATACGTTTGTGACCTAGAATGATTGGTTTGCAGTGGAGCTTTGTTGAAAGTGAAAGTTTATCTGTCCCCTCCCCCCCCCAATACTATTTGCAGATATGC
Source organism: Sceloporus undulatus (assembly GCF_019175285.1). Taxonomy (NCBI): domain Eukaryota; kingdom Metazoa; phylum Chordata; class Lepidosauria; order Squamata; family Phrynosomatidae; genus Sceloporus; species Sceloporus undulatus. Next base: position 741 of record NW_024807867.1, on the reverse strand, counting down.
CACTTAACTTAAGCAGCTATATGCTTGTCCAGAACTTGGTTAGGAATCTCCAACAAAACAATTTAGCCCTTACAATTTGTAGTCAGTCCATACTGTTAACTGAGCCACTCAGTTCCATCCAGCTGGAAACTGAATCTGTGCCTCTTTGTAAAAATGGAAGTGGAGAGAAAATTACATTCTGAGAGTTTATATCATACTTGCCTAGTGTAAATTTGCATTCATGTAATTAAGTTGTGGTTGGGCTTTGAGCAACCAAGTATATCTGCAAATGTACTTTTCACTGTCCCATTGAATCAAATAGAACATTGAAGGCACTAATGAGTAGTTATGCCTCATCTAAGAATACACAGCTTCATGTGTAACAATTACACTTGCAGAACTCCATTCACACAATTGTGAACTGAAAGTGGATGTTGCACCATTCTCCTAAAAATAATAACGTATGTTTAAGGGAACTTACATGTGTGCAAAACACCAACTAAACACCAGCCATGACACCTAACTACATATTTTATTAATTGGTTGATGTAGGGCAAAGTGGCATGAAGAAGCACTGCAATTACAGGGAAGATTGTACCACTCAGCTGAATGATGCCAAAATGAATGAGAACAGGAAAGATTTATTGCCATACTGATTTTTTCACAGTAAAGTCTGAGGAGAAAAGATCCAGTGATCCTGTCAAAGCAAGTCTGGGCCTGGTCTGTCCCTGAACAGGAAACCACCTGGGAACCTCATAAATA
>NW_024807866.1:0-3514 GCF_019175285.1 Sceloporus undulatus | reverse complement strand
TGTTTTATTTGATCAGCTTCTATTACTAAAGCAGCAAATAAATTTAGTCTCCACGATATTGTAAACAAAATAAAATGGCAGAAATGGCTCAGCTGCTAAATTTCGTTATGGGTTAAAAAACTGTCCTCCTTCATAGAATCATAGAATCATAGAGCTGGAAGAGACCCAAGGGCCATCCAGTCCAACCCCCTGCCATGCAGGAAATCCAGATTAAAGCATCCCCGACAGATGGCCATCCAACCTCCGTTTGAAGACCTCCAATGAGGGAGACTCCACTACACTCCAAGGGAGGTTGTTCCACTGTTGAACAGCCCTTACTGTCAGGAAATTCCTCCTAATGTTTAGGTGGAATCTCTTTTCTTGCTGCTTGCATCCATTGCTCCGGGTCCTAGTCTCTGGAGCAGCAGAAAACAAGCTTGCTCCCTCCTCAATATGACATCCCTTCAAATTTTTAAACAGGGCTATCATATCACCTCTTAACCTTCTTTTCTCCAGGCTAAACATCCCCAGCTCCCTAAGGCTTTCCTCATAGGGTTTGGTTTCCAGACCCTTCACCATTTTATTCGCCCTCCTTTGGACATGCTCTAGTTTCTCAATGTCCTTTTTGAATTGTGACGCCCAGAACTGGACACAGTATTCCAGGTGGAGCCTGACCAGAGCAGAATATAGTGGCACTATTACTTCCCTTGATCTAGACACTATACTTCTATTGATGCAGCCTAAAATTGCATTGGCCTTTTTAGCTGCCACACCGCACCGTTGACTATGTTCAACTTGTGGTCTACTTGGACTCCAAGATCCCTTTCACATGTAGTCTTGTTCAGCCAGGTGTCCCGCATCCTATATCTGTGCATTTCATTTTTCAGCCCTAAGTGCAGTACCTTACATTTCTCCCTGTTGAAGTTCATTTTGTTAGCTTTGGTCCAGCTTTCTAGTCTATTCAGGTCATTTTGAATTTTGATCCTGTTCTCTGGAGTATTAGCTATTCCTCCTAATTTGGTGTCATCTGCAAATTTGATAAGTATTCCCCCAATTTTTCCTCCAAGTCATTGATAAAGATGTTGAACAGTACTGGGCCCAGGACAGAGCCCTGTGGGACCCCACTGGTCACTTCTCTCCAGGATGAAACAGAACAATAGTGGCTTAATATACAAATCTGAAAGACAGGGAGTTGTGTTGCCTGAGGGAACATGAGAGTGTCATAAAGTTACAGGAACAATTGTGTATAGAATGGATGTCCAGCTGCTGGGGCAGTGCGTCCTGCTGCAGCCTGCAAGCTAATCAGAAGACTGTTTGAAACCAAGGCTTAGGCATGAAAAAGAAAGCAGGAGTAATCAAAATGTTTGGGGCTTCTACATGAAGCTTTTTTACATTTAAAAAAAATGCTTCATAGTCCTCTTCTTTATCTGCCTATTGGTGCCCTAACTGCACAACAAAAGTGTCAGAACCCAGCGTTTAGAAATTTAATTTTCCAGATGACTATTTGTAGCATCTCTCCTCTGTCTTCTTAACTAACTGTCACTCAGGTCAGGTATCACACAAAACCAGGGGTAAGGAAGCTCATCCCAGTATTATGTCTCAACTGACAAACCCTAATCACAACAAAACTCTGTGTTGTGGTCATACATTTATTGTTGTGGTTGTGTGTCTTCAAGTCATTGAGGGGTTTGCCCTTGCCTTCCTCTGAGGCTAAGAGTGTTTGACTGGTCTAAAGCCACCCAGTGGCTTAAGGCCGAGCGGGGATTCAAACCTTGCATCCCAGGGTCCTAGTCAAACACTGAAACAGCTACACCATGCTCTCTCAGTACCTTGTAGGCATAATATCTGTGCAGCCTTTCAGATGTTTCTTCACTAGGCAAAGATGATTTAAAAATAAGCATATGTGGGTGGAAAAGGGGGAGATGATGTTAAAGTCATGTAGTCTGCATGTTTTGATGTGGTACATAAAGAAGTCTGCTCAGACTATCAAACTAGACCCATCAGGCCAGATCATTCTCGTGTCTCTGTAGACCGCTTCACCTGGAGACTGGAATGTGAAGTAGAAGGAAGAGAAAAGCAGACACAAGTATAAATATGACAAACACATATCTCATGTCAGTTCTGCCTGAGGGAGTTTGTTCCACTGTCAAACAGCCCTTACTATCAGGAAGTTCCTCCTAATGTTTAGGTGGAATCTATTTTCCTGCAGCTTGCATCCATTGCTCCAGGTCCTAGACTCTGGAGCAGCAGAAAACAAGCTTGCTCCCTCCTCAATATGACATCCCTTCAAGTATTTAAACAGAGCTATCATATCACCTCTTAACCTTCTCTTCTCCAGGCTAAACATCCTCAGCTCCCTAAGTTGTTCCTCATAGGACATGGTTTCCAGACCCTTCACCATTTTAGTCGCTCTCCTTTGGACACGCTCCAGTTTCTCAATGTCCTTTTGAATTGAATTGAATTGTGGTGCCTAGAACTGGACACAATATTCCAGGTGGGGCCTGACCAGAGCAGAATATAGTGGCACTATTACTTCCCTTGATCTAGACACTATACTTTTATTGATGCAACCTAAAATTGCATTGGCCTTTTTAGGTGCCGTGTCACACTGTTGACTCACGTTCAACTTGTGGTCTACTTGGACTCCCAGATCCCTTTCATATGTAGTGTCATTTAGCCAGATGTCCCCAATCTTATATCTGTGTATTTTATTTTTCTGCCCTAAGTACAGTACCTTACATTTCTCTGTGTTGAATTTCATTTTGTTAGCTTTGACCCCGCTTTCTAGTCTATTCGGGTCATTTTGAATTTTGATCCTGTCCTCTGGAGTATTAGCTACTCCTCCTAATTTTGTGTCATCTGCAAATTTGATGAGTATGCTCCCAATTCTGTCATCCAAGTCATTGATAAAGATGTTGAATAACACTGGGCCCAGGACAGAGCCCTGTGGGACCCCACTGGTCACTCCTCTCCAGAATGAAAAAGAGCCATTGTTGAGCACCCTTTGGGTTCATCCGGTCAACCAATTATAAATCCATGTAACAGCTGCCTTGTTTAGCCCACGTTCTACAAGCTTGTTTGCAAGAATGTCAACTTTGTCAAAGGCCTTACTGAAATCAAGATATACTATATCCACAGCATTCCCTTCATCTACCAAGCTGGTAATTTTATCAAAAAAAGACATAAGATTTGTCTGGCATGACTTCTTTCTCTGAAACCCGTGTTGACTTTTTGTGATTATGGAATTGCCATCTAGATGTTCACAGACTCTCTGTTTAATGATCTGCTATAGAATCTTTCCTGGTATAGATGTCAGACTAACTGGACGATAATTGTGCGGATGATCTTTTTTCTCCTTTTTGAAGATGGGGACAACGTTTGCCCACCTCCAGTCTGCTGGGATCTCTCCTGTTTTCCAGGAGTTTTCAAAGATTATTGCCAATGGCTCCAATATTACATTTGCCAGTTCTTTTAATACCCTTGGATGGAGTTCATCTGGTCCTGGAGACATATACTGTATTCATTTAGATTAACC
>NW_024807865.1:0-3514 GCF_019175285.1 Sceloporus undulatus | reverse complement strand
TTGATACTGCTTTAACTGCCATGGCTCAGTGCTATGGAATTCTGGGAACTGTAGCTTATTGTAGCACTAGAGCTCTGCTCTAGAAATGACAATACCTGTACACAGAATTCCCTGTCATTGAGCCAGGGAGGTTAAAGTGGTGTCAAAGTGCATTATTTCTGTAGTCCAGATGCAGCTACAGACAGTGGTGGTGGGGAGTTTGGAAAAGTTACTTTTGTGCTAACTTCTAATGCACTTTGACAGCACTTTTAACAGCCACAGCTCCATTCAGTAGAATCTTTGGATTTGTAGTTTGGTGAAGCACCAGCAGGTTTTGGCAGAGAAGGCTAAAAAAGGTGTAAAACTACAAATCCCAAGAATCCGTAAAGTGGATCTTCAGAGTTTAAAAGTGGTGCCAAACTGCATTATTTCTACAGTGTAGAAATACAATAATGCAAAGCTCTGGTCTAATGTCACAACAAACTACCATTCCCAGAATTCCATAGCATTGATCCCATGGCAATTAAAGTGGTGTCAAACCAGATTCTTTCTCCAGTGTGGATCCTGTCTGAGAAATTGTGTGCCCCACAATTGGTACTTCATAAAAGCAGATGCCCAAATCTAATGTGTCAATATAAATAAAATAAATCAGTTAGCTTACACTTTGAGCTGTAAGACACAATAAACTACAGTTCCCAGGATTACCTAGCATCGAATCAGGGCAGTTAAAGCAGTCTCAAACTGGATTATTTCTGCAGTGTGTTTTGGACCTATGGCTTTGGATGAATTCTGCTATATAGGATTCAGAGTCCCTTATTACCTCTCTGGCTGCATCCACATTGCAGAAATAATCTGGCTTGACACTACTTTAATGGCCATGGCGGCTCAATGCTATGGCATTCTGGGAACTGTAGTTTGTGGCACCAGAGTGTTGCATTATTGTATTTCTACACTGTAGAAGTAATGCAACTTGAAATCACTTAATTGTTGAAGCAAATTCCTGGGATTTGTAGTTTTACACAGTCTTTAGCCTTCTCGGCCTAGGAGTGCTGGTGCCTCACAAAACTACAAATCCCAAGGTTCTATAGGATGGATCCATGGCAGTTAAAGTGGGGTCAAAGTGCATTAGCAGTTAGCACAAAAGTAATTTTTCCAAACCTCCCCCCACCCACAACCGTCTCAGGCTGCAGTTACACTGCAGAAATAATCCAGTTTGACACCACTTTAACTGCCATGCCTTAATGTTTTGGTGCCACAACAAACTACCATTCCCAGTATTCCATAGTATGGAGCCATGGCAGTTAAAGCAGTGTCAAACTGCATTAATTCTGCAGTGTAGATGCAGCCTCAAAGAGGAAATACTGTAGACTACTGTTAAGGCAATAGGTGACTTGAAGGCACACAGTGCTCTACATGGGGTTGCGCTTGAAGTTGACTTAGGGTGCATCTACGCTGTAGAAATAATTCAGATCAACACCACTTTAAGTGCAGGAATGCTGTCCTATGGAATCCTGGGAACTGTAGTTTTAATGAGGTCTTTAGCCTTCTCTGCTAAAACGTGCTGGTGCCTCCCAAAACTACAAAACCCAGGATTCTGTTGGATGGAGTCCTGGCAGCTAAAATGGTGTCAAAATGCATTATTTCTGGGGTGTAGATGCACCCTCTGAGGCTCATGCAAAATGCAGTAGCTCAGTTGCTAAGTGAAATACCATACAGACAGCATATAATGCCAGTCTTAAAAGAATTGCACTGACGGACAATATGATTCTGGGCTGAATTCAAGATGCTTGTGTGACCTTAAGATGATGATGATGATGGTGGAGAGGGTCTTCTCAGCCATGGCTCCCCAATTGTGGCATGTGCTGCCCTTGGAGGCCTGACTGGCGCAACAACTGGTTTCATTTAGGGACCAAGTAAAGATATGGCAGAGAGCTATTGGGGTGTAATGATTTGAGCACTGGACTGCAACTCTGGAGACCAGGGTTCAAATCCACACTTGGCTATGGGAACCCACTGGGTGACCTTGGGTGACTCACACACTCTCAGCTCCAGAAAACCCTAGCAATAGGGTTGCCAAAGTTGGAAATGTGTGGTGGAGTGGTTTGCATGTTGGACCATGACTGTAGACCTGGGTTCAATTCCCAGCTCGGCCGTGGAAACCCACTGGGTGACCTTGGGCAAGTGGCACACTCTCAGCCTCAAGGGAAGGCCATGGCAAACCTCCTCGGAACAAATCTTGCCAAGAAACCCCCATGACAGGCTCGCCTTAGGGTCACCATAAGTCAGAAATGACTTGAAAGCATACAAGAATGTATCAGCAGTGTCCCCCACTCCCTAGTGGTCACTGCGTTGTGTCAAGCAAGAACTACATCTTGATTTCCCACAATCCCTGAATGGAGTCCTCCAAAAGAAGGCTTGCAGTTTGGCGAACAAACAGCCAAATAGAAAGATGGGAAAGTAATATTGTGCATGGTTACAGCGGCTAGACTTAGATATGTAAAAAGATGGAAGAACAAAAGCAAAGGAATCCCAACGATAGAAGAGCATATTCTTAAAGCTGTTAGATATAAAGGAGAGACAAATTAACAACTTAATTAATTAATTCAGAAAAAGTTTGGGGGAAAACATTTTTGTCCGTGTTTTTCCTGAATCATGCTAAAATAAAATATCCCATAATTGATTCCCCCCCTTTTTCGTTCTTTCTTGGTTTTTCTCATTTCCCCGTTTTCCCCCCAGGAAAAATGGGGGAAAACTGAAGGGGAAAACAAACAAACCATGAAGCCCTATGAGGAGAGACTTAGGGAGCTGGGGAAGTTTAGCCTGGAGAAGGTTAAAAGGTAATCTGAGAGCCCTGTTTAAATACTTGAAGGGAGGCCATGCTGAGGAGGGAGAAAGCTTGTTTGCTGCTGCTCCAGAGACTAGGACCTGGGGAAATGGATGAAAGAGATTCCTCCTCAACATTAGGAGGAACCTCCTGAGAGTAAGGGCTGTTCGACAGTGAAACACACTCCTTCCTCGGAGTCTCCCTACTTGGAGGCCTTTAAGCAGAGGCTGGATGGCCATCTGTCAATGGGGATGCTCTGACTGAGAGTTCCTGCATGGCAGAAGGGGTTGGACTGGATCAGGGCCCTTCTTGGGGTTTCTTCCAACTCTACGATGCTATGATTTCTTCTGGAGCTGAGAGAGTGTGACTTGGCCCTGAGTGGCGATGCTCCTGTGCCTCCCGGCCATTTCCTCTGAGGCTGAGAGAGTGTGACTTGGCCAGGGCCCCCAGTCCGCTTCCAGAGCCGAGGCATGCTAAGCAGAGACCACTCTCGAGAGGGAGGGAGGGAGCTCTGGCTGCCAAGGGCGCGACGACAGAGGCTTCCCCTCTGGCTGGGCTGGAAGCTGACTGGGAGGCAAAGAAGACGAAGAGCCCACCCCCAGAAAGGGAAGGAGGAGGAAGAGGGCGTGCAACCTCCCTCTCCTCGCCGGAGTCCTGGAGCCCTGGCCGGGCAGCGCAGCCTGGGCCGCCGGCCTGCCGCTCCTGGGAAGC
>NW_024807864.1:0-3514 GCF_019175285.1 Sceloporus undulatus | reverse complement strand
AATGGCTTTCACTGAAATACATGTTTTTAACCAAATTTTTAAATGACATCAGCCTCTGGCCATGTGTTTAGCATCATCGTCCTGCTGGAAAGTAAACCACCAACCAGTCCCAAGTCCCTAGCAAACTGAAAGATTTTCCTCCAGAATTCCTCTAGTACAGTGGTTCTCAAACTTGAGGGGGGCATGATCCTCAGGGGATGCATGATAGTAGGTCAAGGGGGATATGAGACTCAGAGGCCTTGATCCCTCCTGCCCCTGCCCCTTCTGATGGTAAGAGTTGTTCAACACTGAAGCACACTACCTCAGACTTGTGGAGACTCCTTTGGCCATCTGTTAGTAGTGATTTGATTGTGTATTCCTGTTCCTGCATGGCAAGGAGTTGGACTGGATGATCCTTGTGGTCTCTTCCAACTCTGATTCCTCTGCTTCCAGACCTTTTGTGTCCTAGAGGGGAAGAAAAAGGTGAGGATAGCACTTGGAGCAGCTACTTCCATCTGAGAGAGGAGAACGGAAAAGCTTGCTGGATTGTGGCTTCCAATAGGGCCCACCACAAGCCATCACTTCCCCACCCTTCCTGTCACTGCCACTGCAGCGTCAACCAGTACAGCTGCTCAATGTGGTGCACTGTAGATGCATAGTGGCCAAAAGGCCCAGCAGCTATCCGTGATGGTCTCCAGCAGCAGAGGAGGCCAGCAGTGCCTCTTCCTCAGGGCTGATTCCACCACCATCATGACCTGGCTCTGGCAGTGCCCTTTCAGAGGCAGAGAAGAAGTGGCCTTGGCCATTCCATTCCTGAATGACATGTTGGGCTGGCCAGCGAAGGAAGAGTGGTGGAAGTGTGCTGTAGCATGTGAGCCTCTGAACCACAGCATTTGTCTGATCTCACCACTGCCCTATGCTGCCACTTTAGTTGGTACCCATTTGCAGGCATGTAACTGTGGAGTAACTTAAGTTTCCTAAGGCTTCAGCCTTTGCTAAGGAAACAAAAATATTGAATATCAAAAATGTCAAAGCCAAGCCTGTTAGGGTCTAGCTTTAGATTAGCAGAGTAGCAGAAATGTGCTCTTGTCTAAATATGCTTTCCTAAGAACTGAGACTGACTCCAAAAAACAACAAGCACAAATAATAGTTTGCAGTTTAAAACAAAAGTTTGCTAAAGGCTTTAATTTGTGGCCCTCTCCAGACGGGCCCTTTGTGGCGCATCCACAACGTGCTAGGGTTGCCTCGGGGTGGCGAGTACACATGCCCTGCAACCCTAGCACACCTTGCAAACGCTGCCATTACGCAGCGCCTTACACACAACGCATGTAACTGTTACGTCGCAGTTGCACAGCTTCCATACGGAGATGCGCAGCTGCAACGTCTTTGGCACTTTGCGGTGCAGCTGCACTGTCTTTGGCACTTTGCGGTGCAGCTAAAAGGAGCCGTTTTTGCAGCAGAGACTTCTGGGCAGTCTGTACCCCGCCTATATTTATATAGAAGCTACATCCTAATCTAGCTAGCGAATAGTTCAGGTAAAAGAAATATTTATCTCGCTATCTTTCCAAAGAAAGTTGAGAGAGCAGGAAGATGAAAACAACAGTTTGGGAGAAAATCTTGAGAGAATGTTAGTCCCGAAGGGGGACTGACCTAAGTCACATAGTTTGAATGAGAGAGAGAGGGGAGAGTTTGCATGCAGGAATTCCCTATCTATCTAAGGAGGGGGAAAGACTCTTCCAAGAGTAACAAACAGCTCCTCTGGTCTGTTAAGACAGGTGGCTGGATGGGCTCAAGGAGAAGAGGAACAAGCAAAAACACCTTTGAGCAGCCATTGAAGATATCGGAGCAGTGGACAATTTGAGGGCCCAGTGGAACCAGCTTTCAAGAGGCCCCATTTCTCTGCCCCCCCCCCCCCCCCACGCTCTTAAATGTACACTTGTTTTCTCACACACTCAATCACATTGTTTGTCTTGCTCTTTTTCTTTCACATGCTCACTCTCATGGGGGCTCATTCACAATAATTCTCTGACATTACCTGAGAGGAATTTTTTTTTCATTCTCAAAAGGTGCTACACAGGATTACTTTATAGAGATAAAGTAGTGACACACGCAAATCTCTTGCACACACAAACACACACACACACTCAGATACATGGTTTGTCTTGCTGCTTTTCTCTCTCACACCTTAGCCAGTTAAATCTAAACCACGGACATGGTCTGTCTCCATCCCTCACAGACACTGATTCATGCACATTCTCAAACTCTCACATGCTAATCCTCACACATGCACACACTGCAACACTCTCAGTCATTGGACTCTATCACACGGGGAAAAGCAGGGCATTATCACATGATAATTGCACAATCACGGTGAAGGTTTTCACATGACATTGCAATTAAAGAATACTTATCTTGGCAATAACCAGGTAATACTAGCAATAAATCATTCACGTTATTACCTTGTTATGCCGACGTAAGTCCTCTTTAATCACGATGTGTGTGAAAATTTTATAAATAAACTTTTATTTATATCCCGCCTCTCTGTACAAGCAGTCGAAGCGGCTTACATACAATTCCAACAATATCTTAAATGACCCACAGTTCCCTCCCCCCCCTTAAGATAACAATTAAACAAGTGACAATTAAAATAATCTGGTAACAGACTATAATTAAAATATCATAAAATTAACAATAACAGTAACAACAACTTTCCAAATTGGGTGAAGGCTACATGGGGTTTAGCAGGAATAAGCTCTATTGTTATGGCTGGGTTTTCCTATTGAGGAAAGGCTTGCTGGAAGAGATCTGTCTTGACAGCTTTTTTTAAAGCTATCTGGAGTGGTAATATGACAGCTCTCCTCCAGATTTTTCATGGGTTATTGTCAGTTTAAACCCCTGATTTTTCCCCATGTGATAAAGTCCATACACACATTAATCTATTGGACAACCTTGACCTCTGTCAATGTGTGAGCAGTTTTCTCTCACACACACTAATTCTCTCAAACACACACTGGGGCCTTCCTTAAAGAGATGTATATGTGAGATTCTGTGGAACTGGAATTGCACACTTGGACTCCTGTGAATGATTTGTGTAACGTCTAGAAGCAGTAGGTTGCACCAGAGCTGATTTGGACATGTCATAACAAAGGGGGTGAATATTTCTATCACCAGCAAGTATCAGTTTATTTTTATTTACTTAATGTTTGTGCCACAATAAAAATATTTTGCACTTCCACAATGTTGAGTGACTTGTATACATCAAGTGGTAACAACGCTTATTAAATTCATTTCTATTCCATGTTGTAACACAACTAAATGTGGGGGGAAAGGCAAAGGAGACGATGACTACTTCTGTCAGGCACTGTAATTGTGAATAATTGTGTCTTGCACATTTTTGGGGAGGGTGATCTCAATAAAAATAGTAAAGCTATTTGTAAATTTGAAGTTGCTTCATACTGGTTGCATTTACATAGAACCCCCATCTCAAATTTACCAGCGCAAACAGTTTTTAATGTAGCTCACTTTTTTCACAGTA
>NW_024807863.1:2359-3514 GCF_019175285.1 Sceloporus undulatus | reverse complement strand
ACACGGAGCACTTTTTAAAAGGCACCGATGGCATGGTCCGGAAAACGAAGTCGGGCGGTCCGGGTCTATGACGAGCGAGGGAGACAAGCCGAGGGGTAAGAAAGCGCGAGGTCTAACAGTCCGAGTCTAAGCCAAAATCAGGTCGGGGGCAAGCAGAGAAGAGTAAAAAAAAAAACGGTCCGAGGTCAAAAATTCCAGTGATTCCTATCTGAGATCAAGAGCGAAGTTCCTAATGGCAGCTAACGCGGCGGAAAAAAGGAACTGGGGAAAAGAGCGGGAACGGAGGTTTTATAGGGGATGGGCGGGGTTACCGCCAAAAAGTTTCAACATGTTGCAAAGTGTACTTTGCCTAGTGATTCCAGAAGTTTCCGAAGGCACTGCGCAGGCGCAGTACAACCCATTTGTATGATTCGCAGAGACCACGAAGAAGAAACACCTATTCCCACAACTGGGTTTGTTTGTTTAGACTCTTAACTAGTCTGAACTTTAAAAGAGCTGCGCAAAGGTGGGACACATTGCTGAAGAAACCGGCTAAGGCTATCTATGCAAAGCAACTGCCTGTGAAATTTGCAGAGAATGGCCCCATACAGACAGGCCAATATAAAGCTGCTTCTGGTCACTTGGAGGTATGCTGTTTAAATGATGCATGTGTCCTAAGAGTCCAGAAGCCATGCCAAAGCCATGATCCATTCCTAAAGACTGGAGCGCAGCTTTCAGACTCTCAGGATGCATGCATCATTTAAACAGCATATCTCCAAAGTGACTGGAAGCAGCTTTATTTTGGCCTGTCTGTATGGGGCCAATAAGTTCCAAATCTTATCAAGTCCAAGATTCTTCTCATCAGAGTTTCTCAACGCTTGAGAACCATGGTTTCTAATGCAGAGATGGAAGTTACATGGGCCTCTCAAAGTTGCTGCAAGTGCAAGTCCTTGCAGCCCTTAGCTGGGAAAGCCAAAAGTGAGGAATGCTGGGGGTTGCAATCCAACAACATCTGGAGCACTACACAATTGTTCTTGTGGGTTTTTTGGGCTATGTGGCCATGTTCTAGAAGAGTTTCTTCCTGCCGTTTCGTCAGCATCTGTGGCTGGCACCTTCAGAGAAGTCCTTTCCAGGCAAGCATTCTCTGAAAATGCCAGCCACAGATGCTGGCAAAAC
>NW_024807863.1:0-2259 GCF_019175285.1 Sceloporus undulatus | reverse complement strand
CTTCAGAGAAGTCCTTTCCAGGCAAGCATTCTCTGAAAATGCCAGCCACAGATGCTGGCGAAACGTCAGAAAGAAACTCTTCTAGAACATGGCCACATAGCCCAAAAAACCCACAAAAAACAATGGATGCCGGCCATGAAAGCCTTCGACTTCACACTACACAAGTGTTTCAATGACCTGCAGGACAAATGTGTGGAAAGAAAGTGGGAGGCAAGGTGCGACACATGGGCACACTTGGTGCGTGTGCCCAAGCAGAGATGTCACAACTGAGTGTGTTGCAATAGGCAAAAATCTCCTCCTCCTCACCTCGTCTTTTTCAAAGTCTTCGTCAATTTCAAACACGTGGCTTGGGATCTTGTCCGGCCGAAAGGATTTGCTGAGGAAAGCACATGACGGTCATTTAACTTGATTTATTCTAAAGAAGCAGAATAGTACCTGAGAGCGTTTGGCACAAGATGACTGAATAATGAATGCATCCAAGAAAGTGCATCTAGAGACTGCTGTGAACAAAGAGGAGCAGCTCATTCACAGAGATGCAGCAATCGCTGAATTATTTGATTTTTAACCAAATACTGGAACCATATCTGGAAGATACATAACCAGCGTAGCTCCTGACTCAGTTATGTAAAACCCACTGAGTGACTTTGGGTGAGTCACATACTCTAAGCCTCAGATAGCAATGACAAACCCTCTCTGATGAAACTCACCAATAAAACCCTGTGATAGGTTTGCCTTAGGGTCGACTTGAAGGCACACAACAACAACATTTTGCAAGATGTTACTAAACATAACGTTTTAAATTTTTTATATATGATCATCTTTTTGCAACAGGCTGCTTCTTTGATGTTGCAAAAAGATTCTTAAGGCTGTAGTTATCCAGACTTCCCATACAAAGAATCTTTATTCGTCTCTAATTCTAAGATCCCTTTAGCGATGCCATGCCCCAAAATGGTAGCCAAGACCTCGGAAGACAAATGCATTCTGAATTATTACAATGGTTTGTCTCTATGAAGGGGAGGCTGACTGAACTGTATTCTAGGAACTTGTTGAGACGGCTTCAGAGGCACCCATCTTCTCCCCAAGAAAGAGAGAGAAAAGAGAGGGACGAGGAGAAGCTCTTACCAAGGCAACATGCGGAAATCCCCCGAGTAGTCCTCATATTTGTAGTTCACGACGTTCCAGTCTGAGCTGTAGCTTTTAATGCACTGAAAATGAAATTAAAATGCAGTTCTGTAAAGAAGCCACAGTGGCCCTGAGTTTGCAAGACCTGGGCTGCTAATAACAGCATTTTTTTTGGAGATCTCTCATCCATAGGAATAACAACTCTTCCCATTGATATCCCCTGGTTACATTTTCATAGAGCCATTGTGGCGTAGCGGTTTAAGTGTTGGAATAGGACTCTGGAGACTAGGGTTCGAATCTCCCCTTGACCATGGAAACCCATTGGGGGACCTTGGGCAAGTCACACTCTTTCAGCCTCAGAGGATGGCAATGGCAAACCCCCTCTGAACAAATCTTGCCAAGAAAAACCCATGATAGGGCCACCTTAAGTCAGAAATGACTTGAAGGCACACAATGACAACAAAAAACCTTCATACTACGCAGGAATTTTAAACTGTGAGATACACATTTTGCAAATTCACAAATGCATAAATGCAAAATCGGATACAGGAAAACTGTACGTTGCATCCTCTGTATTTACATCATTTAATCTTTACCTTTAGCTCAATGCATTTAATCCCTAGCAGGTCTGGACACCTTTAAAGCCACTGTCAGTCTAGAAAACAGTCTAAGGGATGTGCAAACTGTGGCCTTTTGGATGTTGTTGGACTGCATGTCCCATCAGCCCTTGCTCAGCATTTTCCAAGGATGAGGGATGCTGGGAGTTTCAACCCAGCAAGGTTCGGATGAATGCACAATTTCCGTTCTTGGTTGAAAAAGGAAAAAGAGGGGGAACTAGCCATCCTCAGAATAACCCAAGGAGGAAGGTTTATTACCTCTTGAACAAAGAGACTCTGGGCCTTTTTCAGAGCATCTTCTGGCACAGAAGACTGGACCGTCCTCCTCTGGCGATGAATGACCGAGACCTTGAAGGGGAGAGAAAACAACCAAGAAATTACAAAATTTGGATATTAGGTCCTGAAAGGACTCAGCACTGAGCAGCCCTGGTCCTGGAAACCAAAGCAAATATCTCATCTTCATCTTCAAATCAAAGCAAATATCTCATCTTCATTTTCAAATCTAAGCAAATATCTCATC